>NC_133619.1:428348416-428648416 GCF_048593235.1 Sminthopsis crassicaudata | reverse complement strand
AGGAGGAGGAGGAAGAGGAAGGAAAAGGGAATGGGAGGGAGAGATAATGATAGAGATAGAGAAGAGAAAAGAAGAAGAGATAGAAAAGAAAGAAGAGAGTGAGAAAGGAATGAAGGAAGAGCAGAGAGAGAGGGAAGGATGAGGAAAAGGAAGAGGGAGGAGAGAGAGAAAGAGAATGAGAATGAAAATAAATTAGAGAACAAATTTTTAACAGAGTTATGAAACTGAGTCAGGAAATTATGATTTCAATCCTGTCTTTGGATCTTTGAGCAAAGTCACTTTAACTTACCAGGCTTTATTTATAAAAGAATTATCAAATGAGATAACTTCTAAAGCATCTTACAGCCCTAACATCCTTGTGTTGTACAGACATATTTAGTTCTGTCAATTTGTAGAACTAATATAAAACAGCCCACTATTTTATTGCAATAATGATAAAAATTCAATATTTGTACAGCCTATGAAAAAGCATTTAAGTGCCTATTATGTGCAAGGCACTTTGTTACTGTTTAATTTTTTTAATGAAATCATCCTTGCCATCAAAGAGACCACATTTTGTTGGATTTTGAATCACTTATATTATCACGATTTAAAAAATGAACCCTGCCACTGTGATTATGGTTTCTCTTGAGACTTGATTAATTGTGACTCATAGGAAGATAGATCGTGCAGAGGTTAGAACACCAACAATGAATACAGGAGAATCTGAATTCAAATCCAGCTTATTAGTTGTATGGCCCTAGACACATCATTTAACCCTATTTGCTTCAGTTTCCTCATCTGTCAAAATGAGATGGAGAATAGCAAACCACTCCTGTATCTTTGCCAAGAATATGTGATCACAAAGAGTTGAACAAGACTAATTGACTAAATAATAGGGCAGCAGATCTTTGCTACATAGATCTTGTTGCATTTAGTATTTTGTAGGACAGTTAAGGAGTATGGCAGTTTAGCATTGGGAATAGTAGATAGATGATTGGTTTTGGAATCAGGAAGACTTGATTCAAGTCTTGGCTTTGTCACAAATTCTGTGGGAGCTTGGTTAAGTCACTCAACTGTTTAGTGCCCCAGGGAACTCTCTAAAGCTATAAGTTATAGGTGAACTGCTTCCAATCTATGATAATGGAAAGATTCCTTAGCAGGAATTCCCTATGCTAATAAACTGGATTTGATTCAAAAGTATAGTTAGCAAAATCAAATTAATCAAAAAATATCTACTTACTGATATTCACATTTGATTTATTTGCAAATTAAGAAATGGTTACTACTTAGATGATTCACCAAATATTCAGTAACTTTCCATAAGGCTCCATAATCCCTCATCTTATCTCCATATTTTACATTACAATTCTTTTTAAGAATAGGTAAAGACATGAGAAAATCTCAGAAAAAAAGTGGCTCACTCCAATTTGAAAAAGAAAGACTTACTCCAAGACTACTGGTATAGAAGTGGCATTTGAAACTAATAAGAAATTTTTGATGGGAGAATATTTAAATGGAACCTTATATGGAAGTGAATGCTTTACTTCTATGTATTGTTGTTTGATTCTTTAAGACCCAATTTAAGATTTTCTTGGTGGAGATACTGGAGTGGCTTTTCACTTCCTTCTCCTCCATATTTTATAGATCAGGAAATTGAGGCAAATAAGGTTAAGTGACTTAACCAACATCATATAGGTAGTATCTGAGGCCAGATTTGAACTCAGCAAATGAGTTTTCTTCATTCCAGACCTGGCACTCTATCCACCGTGCCACACAACTGCCCCTTATTATGTGTACATATGATCCAATAAAAAAAAACATTTTAAAGTCAGCTAATAGTCCAGAATTTATAAATTGGTATCTAGAGATTGAAACAGGATATAAGGATTAATTTCTAGATATCCTATTTTTGTCAGCATTTGTTAAAAACAATACAGTTAAATATTATGGTTCTTAGCTAGGTCTTGGATAACAATTGAAAAGCACCTACTGTGTGCCAGGCAATATGCTAAGTGCTATACAAATATTTCATTTGTTCAAGAGTCTTTTCATACTCTATAGTTGCCTTATTTTCAAACTGTGTTTAGCAGTTGGGACAAATAAGGGATATGTGAGGATAAAGTGAGGTGGAACTGGCAAAAGTTTGAGAGTCCATTGCTCTGGAACTGCCCCTTTTCACTTTTTGAAAGTAGGCAAGTTTTCTTTGAATGAATATTCTAAATAATCATTCTTTGCCACAATATATGATCAAGTTGCTATTTCATGTCAATAAAAGAACCATGGAAAGAGGATATTTCAGAGCTAAAATTAATTCATTATTTCCTTTTGGAAATGAGATTTTCCAAAACATCTTCCCATGCAGTTCACCTGTTTTTACAGAGAATCCAAGGACTTCAGATCAGCCAGACCTTAAGCATGTTCGGGCAATCAATATCTGGAGGCATTGATGCAGATCATAATGGATATTCAGGTGAATGAAAAATTTTATTTTATAAATATAAATTAGAAAGTTGGTAGAAATCAAATTAGCACAAAATGATAGAAGACTCTTCTGAAAATCTTTAATCTAGTCAAGATTTTATCCACTTACAAAATTGGATTGCATTCAGAGAATGGCCGTGTGCTTTCTCTAAAGTAACTGAGCATCTCTGAGGAAATCTAGCTTTCTCCTTAAATTGATCATTTTACTTGTCTTAGTGGAGTAGAAAAAGCATTGGCGTGGTATCAGGTCACTTCGGATTCACTCTGGTTCTCTCCCTTATACCTTTTCTCCTGTGAGCCACTTAACTTTAAATCTTAACTTTCCTTATCCAAAAAGAAAGAGGAACTAGATAATATTTAAGACCCCTTCTAGTTCTAAATTCTAAGGTCCTTCAAATCCTAGTATTTGATCTATGTTTAGTGAATAGAAAACAGAGCTCAGAATCAGGGAAGACTTATTTTCATGAATTCAAATCCAGTCTCAGACAATTGTTCATTGTAGAACGCTGGGTAAGTCATTTAACCCTGATTGCCTTAGTTTCCCCATCTGTAAAATGAGCTGGAAAAAGAAAAGGTAAATTCTACTATTTTTGCCAAGAAAACTCTAAATGGAGCCATGAAGGGTCAAATATTCCTAAAGCAATTGAATAACAACCATGCCTGTGATCTTAGAAAAGTCATCTGATTTCTCTGGGCGATTAGACTGGAAGATTTCTGAGGACTCTTCCAGCTTTAAATATAGATTTATGGCTCTTTGGATGAGAATTTTGAAAGAACTCAAAAGCAGATATTAAAAGTAAATACATGTTAATAAGAAGAGGTGGTTATTGTTTGTCCTTTGTTCTCGAAGAGGACTATGATATCAGGAAGATAAGACCATAACATCCAAGTGGAATGGATTTGAAAGAGGGAGGGCTGTGCCAGGTCATCTGTTACTTTCTCCTTCAGAGCCATCTGAGTCCAGTGGCCAGATATAGATCAAGATGACTGGGTATGGCTCTGGATGAAATGGGAGAGTCTGGCCTTTTTAACCTAAATACTTCAACAAGGTCTCAGTTTGACTGAGAATCAGTGATTAAGGCGAGGTATCAATTGAGGCCAAGAATCTCCTCTTTCATCTGGTCAAATAAATAAATAAATAAATAGAGCTGGGGAAGGAAGACATTCAGGTTTTCTGGCCAAAGAGAAATGATTACTATATACATTCAATCTGAGTTAATCAGGACCCAAACATTGATCAAATGGGACTTAGCCTAAGACCTATTGATGGTCAATGAGAATCAGATTGGTTTTGGTTTAAGGCCTTGGTCTTTAAGAAATAAATCTAGTTAGTAAACCCCAAGATATCTTGGAAGAGTTCAGGGTACAAAAGAGAAAAAAAATGTTTTTAAAAACATTTTAGGTAAGGCTATAATAGTCTATAGGGATAGAGGGAGGGAAGAAAGGAAAGAAGGAAGGAAAGAAAGAAAAAAGGAAAGAAAGAAGGAAAAAAGGAAGGAAGGAAGGAGGGAGGAAGAAAAAAGAGGGAGGGAAGGAAGAAGTTAATTTTCCAACTGATCAATTCCAGTTTTGGGGCCAGCTTTACTCACAGAGGTTATTGTTTGACCTTCATTCTCTGAAGAGGACCATGACATCAGGTAGATGCCACGACATGCAAGTGAATTAGATTTAAATAAAGAAAGACTGTGCAAAGTCACCTGCCTCACTTTCCCCTCTAGCCAGGAAGAGAAGAGAGAATTTAGAAGCTTCTGTTTCCTTGGATGACTACCAATTCAGTTTTAACAAGCTCTTCTCTGTATTACAGATATTTAGCATTGATAAGAATGTAAGTCATTACCCACATATGCAAAAATATTTGTAGTATCCCTTTTTGTAGTGACAAGGAACTGAAAACAACTGATATATGCTCATCTTTTGGAGAATGGCTAAATAAGTTATGGCATATGAATGTTATGTCATATTATTGCTCTCTAAGAAATGACCAGCAGGATGATTTCAGAAAGGCCTGGAGAGACTTAGATGAACTTATGTTTAGTGAAGTGAGTAGAACTAAGAAAACATTGTACACAGTAACAAGATTATATGATGATGGACTTTGCTCTTTTCAACAATGAGGGGATTCAGACCAATTCCAATGGACTTGTGATGGAGGGAGACATGTGCATCCAGAAAGAGAACTATGGAAACTGAATGTGGATCACAACATAGTATTTTCATCTTTTTTTCATCTTTTTGCTTGCTTTTTTTATTTTTGATCTGATTTTTTTCTTGTACAGCATGATAAATAAATGTGGAAATATATGTAGAAGAATTGCACATATTTAATATATATTGGATTATTTGCTGTCTAGGGGAGGGGGATGGAGGAAGGAAGGGAAAAATTTTTCGAACATAAGGTTTTACAAGGATGAATGTTGAAAATTATCTTTGCATGTATTTTGAAAATAACAAGCTATTAAAATATAAAAAAGAATGTAGGTCATTCTAAATGAGCTGATTTAAGAAAAACAAGAAGGTGTATTCTGAGATGTTAGCATATAACATCTAATTCATTATTTCTTAATGGTATTTTGATACAATGGAAAAGTGACTATTCTATACAGCATTTAAAGTTGAGAAGTAGTTCCTTTTGACTAATGGTGATCATCAATCTGTGTTGATTTTCCCCACTTTCAGATGTAGCAGTTGGTGCCTTTCGGTCTGATTCTGCTGTGGTGCTGAGGTGAGGCTGTTAGATACATTTTAGTGCTTAAAGACAACTGGGCTTAATTGTAAATGATGAGAGAGTTTTCAAAATCAGCATGATTGTAATAGAGTATTATGGTATTCTGAACGTTATCATTGACTTTGAAGATTTTTCACCAGAATTATACCTTAAATAAGTATCTTCAGGTAGAATTAAAATATTTTAATGATTTTAAGCAAACTATTAACTTAAGTCAGTGCATGAAGTAGTTGTCTGGCAATGTGTGTATAAATATGCATATGTGTATGCATGTATATATGTATATATATATACATGTAGGTATATACATGTGTGTATGTGTGTGCAGGTATTGATAAAAAAAAGTGCTTGAAATTATGACTGCTACTTTTTTAAAGCTTAGGCATTAATGGATTTCCTTAATGATAAATTATTCTGTAATTAAAAATGTACTTTATTTCCTTTCTAGGACAAGACCAGTAGTGATTGTTGAGGCTTCTTTAAAACATCCTCAATCAGTGAACCGAACTAAATTTGAATGTACTGAAAATGGACAACCTTCTGTATGCATGCACCTAATCCTCTGCTTTTCATATAGAGGCCGAGCAGTTCCAGGCTATATTGGTAAATCTACCTTTATGTATTTGGTGGGTGAATATATGGTTATCACTACATACTTAAAACCACTTAAATAGTGTTGGTCCTGATGTATCAAGAATCCATTGAGAGCAAATACGTAGTGACTTTATGGTTTCTGATCTGTATTTTCTTTTTCAATCTTCCCTATTCTTATGAAGCAAGTGGGTGATGAGGAAGAGGTTGCCATATAGGTGCCTGGAGGTCAAGGGGTGCTGAAAGAGAAGGTTGAATACTCCTCAAATATATTATAGTACAACCAACTTTGAAGGTATCTGAGAAGTCTATAATCAAAAGATGTCATGAACATTAATTTGTAATAGTCTACCATATATGCCTCTATTGGGCTGGTTTGACAAAATGGATTGATGAGAACAAAATGTTTTTATATGGGACAGCCTGTTTATTATCATTGAAGCTTTGATGGTATATAAGTTCAGGATAACACTCTAATTTAAATGAAGAACAGCCTGCTTCTTAATGATTTATTATGACAACAAACCAGTTTCTGGGAGTAGGGCCAGTTACATTCTTAATAGCCAATTCTCAGTTATATATACTACTAGTAGGAGAGCACCAAATGAATAATCCAAAATGATGGTTAATCCAAAAATAATTTATATTTGACTTTGAAATATATTCTAAGTTTAATAGATAATATAGTATTTATACATACAATTTTAATTATTTATATTATTAATTATGGTGTATATGGGCCAATATTAAAAGTAATTCAAATTATTTGAAAAAACTTAAAAGGAATAGCAATGGGCATATATATATATACATATATATATATGTATATATATATGTTAGACTGTGTTTATACAAATAAATTCACAAATTTTGTAGTTCACCTGTTAAAGTGGATAGTAAAATCCAAAGGTTACTATTCCAATTCAATGATCTTAAATTATAGATTATATAGAATATGTGAGAGCAGAATGAAATAACAAAAATTATCTGCTTTAGCTTCTCCATTTTAGAGTTAAGAAAACTGAGATCCAAAGGGGTTAAATGATTGATCTAAAGATAAACAATAATTTATTGGCAGTCAGAAATAGGAGCGTCAGCATTGACTAACTTGAGGGAATAATGACTCAAGTGTATTAAATGATTCTGTAGTGGACAAATGAGAGTGATTTATTCTCCTAAAGTGCTTGATTTCTACTCAAGGAGATGATGTATTTTGTTTGAAAAGATAATGATAGATTACTTTTACAGGTTAAAATTTGTGAGGCATGTTATTTCTGTAGGGTACATCTGACTTAGTAAAACTTAATAGAATGTATTTTATTATTTCTTTTTATTTAAATTTTAGCAGAAATTTTTGGGTGTTAAAATAAAATTTTTCTTAAAATAGCTTAATCAGCAGATGGGTATCTAATATGTTTCACTTAACATACTTTCTAATCAAATTGTCATACTTTTAATGACACAGTATGTAAATATTTTTGAACTTTTATGTAAATAAATATTAAGTGTCTTTTACTATTTTTCTTTCTTTCAAGTGTTTTCAAAAGTCCATTTGATGAGGAACATAGTATCTGGTGCAATTTAACATCATTATTGTCAACAATAATAAACTATACAAATTTCTTAATGTTAATTATTTTTGGAGAATTGGTATTAATGACTATACTTTCTTTGATATTGCAGTTTTGCTTTATAATATGAGTCTGGATGTGGGCAGAAAGGCTGAGACCCCATCAAGATTTTACTTTTCTGCTAATGGAACATCAGATGTAATTTCAGGAAGCGTCAATGTATCCAATATTACAGAAAACTGCAAGAGTCATCAAGCATTTATGCGGGTAATGTGACCTATTTTCTATTACTAATAAAACATATGCCCAATTATACCTCATCAAAAGAGTATCTGTTTTGTAGGATATAATCCAGTGAATTTGCTCTTCTTCTGTAGGGTACAAGAATGAAAGTCTATTATATACATAATATAGTTATATATTATGTACATGAGATAAACCAAGCCTATTCATTAAATCTCCATCCTCTGTCCTTTTTGTTTCATATATATTACTCAATGAAATAACACATGGTAAAGTTTGTAATTTCACTTTTCTTGTTTATAATCTTGCCTGGACGTGTGCAGGGTTCCTTGTTCAATTCAGGTCTCAGAAATAACCTAAGTGAGCCAGTCCTTCTCAATCCTTCAGTATTTGTTTCATTGTCCTTTGGGGAAGCTGTGGCCACCATGGCTGTTTAGGAATTATTTCTTTCACCTTGTGCCCGCATTGTCAATGATATCACTTGGGTCCCAAACAGCTGTAGCCAGCATTTGCTATTGTTATAAATGGAGTATGTGACATTTTTTTAAAAATCTAAATTATTATCCCTGAACTACTAATCACATTTTTTTTTACCTTAGTCAAATGTCAGAATAGAAAATATCACCAGTGCTTTGTTCTGAGAATGGTACATCTTTCGTCACATTATTTCTTATTACAAACATACACAAAAAAGTTAAACTGTCCCCAAAAGCCCTTTCTAGAATTCCAAATACTAACCTCAGCTTTGAGCTTAATTTTCTCTAAGACACTTATTCTAAACAAATGCAAACAAACACAAAGAATCCAATATACTATTAAATGCTAAGAGCAGTAATCTCCATGTTATTTCCCTTAATGGTTTTTATTTTAGCACTAGTAAAAAGCTATTGGCTGGTAGAGTTACAACTGCATAGGATGATATTAACCTAATAATCACTTGTATGTTGGGGATTAAGTAGGTTCTATTTTTAATCTTTCATAGCCACAGATTTTCAGTCTTAATCAGTTTTAGTGACAAATAGTGTAGGTTTATTTTTTTAAAGGAAAGGTCTAATGTGCCACTTCAAGAGGACACTGTTGAATTAGTGAACAAAAAGAACACTGAAAAAGCTTTTTCTCCATATCCTTCTACTTGTCATGGTGTTGTTCAGACAAAGAAAGATTCTTGGAATTGATGCATATACTTCAAAATGTGTCACTAATTGAAATCATATGGGATCCATAGATATAAATGTCTTCATATATATACTTATATTCCTAGCATATGTTCTGATTTGTTTTATCAAGGAGGAAAAATTGAAAACTTTGTTTACCACAGTATTTTACTGGATAGTCCCTTTCCACATCTTTTATATAATCTGCAAGATTAGCTGCTTCTGATTTTCTGTCATGTTTCCCAATTAAAACTAGGTGGAATGGGACCATTTTATTCTATTAATTATTTGAAGCAGTGAATGGATATTTGTAGAATGTCATTGGCTTTTAAAATTTTCCAAAATTCAATAAAAAGTGACTTTTATCTTCATTTTTCATCTCATTATGAAAGCTGCGATTTTCCTGCAGATACAAAACTTTCATCTCTTATAAGAATTATATAAAGATTAGATTTTTACCAATTTGTTAAGGAATATAAAACATTTGGAATCAAAAGCTTATAGATATTGAGTTTCTTTTAAATTAATAGGATTATTAATTTTAAAGCTCCAGATGTCAGAGTTACTGGAATATATTGTATATTTTAGATGACTTTTTGACATAAGGAACATTTTCCTCCTGAGTTTGTAATGCTCATTAGTTATTGTTGTAATATTCTTCCCCCAGCCCATTCCTTCACTGGATCCTAAAGTTTTCATAAGAGTCACATGTATTTTAGATCTCCCATTTCATAAAATCCTTCCATAGCCCACCTTAATTTTGGTAAATCAGAAGATTGTTTTGTTAATTGATTATATTATTTGGAACTATTTGGATAACTCTGTACAATGGAATTTTACCTGAGAATTTTGATGAGTAAAATTTCATTGCAAATTCTGGCAGAAGTGTTAAAATATTCAAAATAAACACTAACATTTGGTGAGGCTATTTTGTATATTACATACATAAATTCATTTCCCCCTTTCCCAGTTAAGCTTTTGTGAGTATATTGGAGATTTCTTTGAATCAGGTATATCTACTGATTTACTTACCTGATACTTAATCAAATCAGTGGAGTGGGTACTCTTTATATTGTTCAAAAGAGGATGGCATATGGACTCCTGAAAATATATTTTTTTGGTTTGAACTTGTTAGTCTACAGATCTCTCTCAAATCAACTTCTACAGGGTTTACTAATTTAAATTGTATACACATATCCTTATTAAGCAATTTACGTTAGAATATAGAAAATGTATGCAGTATAGGGAAGAAAATATTCACCATTAGCGTCTCTCTACCTTTCTTTTAGAACAAACTAGGCTAGTGTACTTAATATATATTTACATATTTCTCCTGAAATAGCAGCTTAAGCTAATTTCATATCAACATCACTATTGCTGTTTTCTGTGCCTATAGAGTGTGAGGCCTTGCTCTATAACTAATTTTGGAGTTTATATCTCTTATATTCTCTTTTAGATTTCAAGTAGATAAGTACTTAATGTTTATTGTAATAATGTTGTTTAAAGCAGGAATTCTTAAACTTTTCCCCACTCACAACGTCTTTTTGCCCAGGAAATTTTTATGTGACCCTGGGTAAGTAAGTATATAAAACAGTTATATAAATCAAATATTTATTGATAATAAATCATAATTTTGTGACATCCACATTCAGTTACACGACCCTGTGTGCAGCTGCAAACCACAGTTTAAGAAAATGGATTTATAATGCCTCTCAAGTATAAGCCAAGAAATGCCAGATTAGTCAAATGAAAAAGATCTCCTTTGTATCATTATTATCAAAATGTTTATGCCATCCATAGTATTTTCTAATTCTAGTAAGATTAAATTAAGTATGAACTAATAAATGTTTAACAATCAACTTTCCAGGGGAAACAAAAGCACCCATGAAACATTTTTAAGCTCAATTTTGCAATATTAATATTTCTCCATCATTTTCTTAGGTTTAGACAATCAACAAACAGCAAATCAAGTCCTAATATATAATGTTTGACCATTTATGAGGCATAAATGCTCACAATATAAATTTAACAGTTGGCTTTCCTGAGCCAATATGAACTCCATCCACCTCATCCTTATCCTTGACATATTTAGAGCATAGTGACTGTTCTACTTTAAATTCATATTCCCACTATTGTTGCATTCATTGCAATTTTAATTGCCCAGAAAATGGTTGAAAATCTAATTATGTGGCTTAACTATCAAATGTAATCCCTCTAATATAAATGTGTAGTTTTAAAATTATTTATATTATGAATTATTATAAATATGGAATACCTCACTAATTATTATTATCTTACCACACAATTGTACAAATGGGCACATTTATAATTATATTTTTGAGAATTTCAGTATTAAAACAATCAACATATTTTATTGAAATGCCTTTGAGTAAAATCTTGGCTGTCTGTCCACCTCACTTAACACTAGTTATATTTATTATCTGGATCTTTCCTTAGTCACTTCTTCTGTGCTGTCCTGTATTGTTGATATATCTTATCTTTCACATATCTTTTACACATATATCTTTCTTTCTCAACTAAATGATAAGTTCATTAAAGGAAGAGACTATGCAGTGTACTGTATTGTATCCATTATATTGCCTAGCACACTACCTTGCAAATTCTAAGTAGTTCATGAATGATTGATTGAGATTAAATTGCTTTCTAAGTTTTTTTCTTTTTTTCTGCATTTTTTTATTTTTTATTTTTATTTTTTATTATAGCTCTTTATTTACAAGGGATATGCATAGGTAATTTTTCAGCATTGACCTTTGCAAAATCTTCTGTTCCAACTTTTCCCCTCCTTCTCCTTGCCCCTCCTCTAGAGTGCAGGTAGACAAATACATGATAAATATGTTAAATTTTATGTTAAACACAATATATGTATACATATCAAAACAGTTATTTTTCTGAACAAGAAAAATCAGACTTAGAAATGAGGTAAAAATAACCTGAGAAGGAAATCAAAAATGCAAGCGGACAAAAATAGAAGTAGAAGAAATGCTATGTTGTGGTTCACACTCATTTCCCATAGTTCTTTCACTGGGTGTAGCTGGTTCTCTTCCTTTTTGAACAAATGAATCTGATTTGGTTCATCTTATTGTTGAAGAGAGCCACATCCATCAAAATTGATCATCATGTAGTATGTGCATAATGATCTCCTGGTTCTGTTCATTTGCCTCAACATTAGTTCATGTAAGTCTCTCCAGGCCTTTTTCAAATCATCCTGCTGGTCATTTCTTACAGGACAATAATATTCTATAAAATTCATATACCGCAACATATTCAGCCATTCTCCAATTGATGGACATCCATTCATTTTCCAGTATCTAGCCACTACAAAAAAGGCTACCACAAACATTTTGGCACATACAGGTCCCTTTCCCTTCATTAGTATTTCCTTGGGATATAAGGCGTAGTAGCACTGCTTGATCAAAGAGTATGCAGAGTTTAATAATTTTTGGTCATAATTCCAAATTGCTCTCCAGAATGATTGGATTCTTTCACAACTCCACCAACAATGGATCAGTGTCCCAGTTTTTACACATGCCCTCCAACATTCATCATTATTTGTTCCTGTCATCTTAGCCAATCTGACAGGTGTGTAGTGGTATCTCGGAGTTGTCTTAATTTGCATTTCTCTGATCAGTAATTATTTGGAACACTTTCATATGAGTGGAAATAGTTTCAATTTCGTCATCTGAAAATTGTCTGTTCATATCCTTTGACCATTTATCAATAGGAGAATGGCTTGATTTCTTATAAATTAAAGCCAATTCTCTGTATATTTTGGAGATGAGGCCTTTATCAGAACCTTTAACTATAAAAATGTTTTCCCAATTTGTTACTTCCCTTCTAATCTTGTTTGCATTAGTTTTGTTTGTGCAAAAGCTTTTTTAATTTGATGTAATCAAAATTTTCTATTTTGTGATCAATAATGATCTCTAGTTCTCCTTTGGTCACAAAGTCCTTCCTCCTCCACAAGTCTGAGAGGTAAACTCTCCTATGTTCCTCTAATTTATTTATGATCTCATTCTTTATGCCTAAATCATGGACCCATTTTGATCTAATCTTAGTATGTGGTGTTAAATGTCGGTCCATGCTTAGTTTCTGCCATACTAACTTCCAGTATTCCTAGCAGTTTTTGTCAAATAAATCTTATCCCAAAAGGTGAGATCTTTGGGTTTGTCAAACACTAGATTGCTATTTTTATTTATTATTTTACCCTGTGAACCTAACCTATTCCACTGATCAACTAGTCTATTTCTTAGCCAATACCAAATGGTTTTGGTGACTGCTGCTTTATAATATAGTTCTAAATCAGGTACAGCTAGGCCAACATAATTTGACTTTTTTTCATTACTTCCCTTGAAATTCTCGACCTTTTGTTCTTCCATATGAATTTTGTTGTTATTTTTTCTAAGTTATTAAAATACTTTCTTGGGAGTCTGATTGGTATAGCACTAAATAAATAGATTAGTTTAGGGAGTAGTGTCATCTTGATTATATTCTCTCGGCCTATCCAAGAGCACTTAATGTCTTTCCAATTATTTAAATCTGACTTTATTTTTGTGGCAAGTATTTTGTAATTTTGCTCATATAATTCCTGCTTTTCCTTTGGTAGATATATTCCCAAATATTTTATACTGTCAACCGTTATTTTGAATGGAATTTCTTTTTGTATCTCTTGCTGTTGGATTGTGTTGGTAATGTATAAAAATGTTGAGGATTTATGTGGATTTATTTTGTGTCCTGCAACTTTGCTAAGTTCTTTGAGGTTCTCTAAGTATACCATCATGTCATCTGCAAAGAGTGATAGTTTGGTTTCCTCATTACCTACTCTAATTCCTTGAAACTGTTTCTCAGCTCTTATTGCCGAGGCTAGTGTTTCTAGTACAATATTGAATAGTGATGGTGATAGTGGGCAACCTTGTTTCACTCCTGATCTTACTGGGAAAGGTTCTAGTTTATCGCCATTACATATGATGTTTACTGACATTTTTAAATATATGCTCATTATTTTAAAGAATAGTCCATTTATTCCTAGACTCTCAAATGTTTTTAATAGGAATGGATGTTGAATTTTATCAAATGCTTTTTCTGCAGCTATTGAGATGATCATATGGTTTTTGTTAATATGGTTATTGATATGGTCAGTTATGCTAATAGTTTTCCTAACATTGAACCAGCCCTGCATTCCTGGTATAAATCCCACTTGGTCATAGTGTATTATCCTGGGGATGATTCTCTGTAGTCTTTTTGCTAATGTTTTATTTAAGATTTTAGCATCAATATTCATTAGGGAGATTGGTCTATAATTTTCTTTCTCTGTTTTCAGGCTACCTGGTTTAGGCATCAGTACCATGTCTGTGTCATAAAAGGAATTTGGTAGGACTCCTTCAATCCCTATTTTTTCAAATAGTTTATATAGCATTGGAGTTAGTTGTTCTTTGAATGTTTGGTAGAATTCACATGTAAATCCATCTGGTCCTGGGGATTTTTTCTTAGGGAGTTGGTTAATAGCTTGTTCTATTTATTTTTCTGAAATAGGACTATTTAGACTATTTACTTCTTGCTCTGTTAATCTGGGCAAGCTATATTTTTGAAAATATTCTTCCATTTCATTTAAGTTATCAAATTTATTGGCATAAAGTTGAGCAAAGTAGCTCCTATTATTCTAATTTCCTCTTCATTACTGGTAAGTTCTCCATTTTTCATTTTTAAGACTAACAATTTGCTTTTCCTCTTTCCTTTTTTTTAATCAGCTTTACAAAGGGTTTGTCTGTTTTGTTGGTTTTTTCATAGAACCAACTCTTAGTTTTATTAATTAATTCAATATTTTTTTCTTTCAATTTTATTAATCTCACCTTTTATTTTTAGAAATTTCAAGTTTCGTGTTTGTCTGGGAGTTTTTAATTTGTTCCTTTTTTAGCATTTTTAGTTGTAAGCCCAATTCGGTGACCTCTTTCTTTTATTTATGCAAGTAGGCCTCTAGAGATATAAAACTTCCCCTTATTACTGCTTTGGCTGTATCCCACACATTTTGGTATGATGTCTCATTATTGTCATTTTCTTGGGTGAAGTTATTATGTCTATGATTTGCTGTTTAACCCAATCATTCTTTAGTATAAGATTATTTGGTTTCCAATTATTTTTTGGTGTATTTCCCCTGGCTTATTATTAAATGTAATTTTCATTGCATTATATTCAGAAAAGGATGCACTTACTATTTCTGCCTTACTGCATTTGATTTTGAGGGTTTTATGTCCTAATATATGATCAATTTTTGTATAGGTTCCATGAAATGTTGAAAAGAAAGTGCACTCCTTTCTGTCTCCATTTAGCTTTCGCCAAAGATCTGTCATATCAAACTTTTCTAACATTCTATTTACCTCTATGACTTCTTATTTGTTTTGTGGTTTGATTTATCTAATTCTGAGAGTGCAAGGTTGAGATCTCTCACTATTATAGTTTTGCTGTCTATTTCTTTTTGCAGCTCTCTTAATTTCTCTTTTAAGAATATAGATGTTGTACCACTTGGTGTGTATATGTTTAATATTGATACTGCTTCATTATCTATGCTACCCTTTAGCAGGATGGAGTTTCCTTCCTTATCGCTTTTAATTAGATCAATTTTTGTTTTTGCTTGATCTGAGATGCAGATGCCTACCCCTGGTTTTTTGCCTTCACCTGAAGCATAGTAGATTCTGCTCCACCCTTTTACTTTTATTTTGAATGTATCACCCTATTTCAGGTGTGTTTCCTGTAAACAACATATAGTAGGATTCTAGCTTTTAATCCAGTCTGCTAACTGCTTTCTCTTTATGAGGGAGTTTACTCCATTCACATTTGTGGTTAGAATGATTAATTCTATATTGCTTGCCATCCTGTTAACCCCTGCTTATGCTTTTCTCCTTTCCTTCCCTCTTACCCCCCTACCCTGTATTAAAGTTGTGAACACCACTTGCTTTTCACAGCCCTCCCTTTTTAGTATCCCTCCCCGAACTCAAAGTTCCTCTTCCTATTTTACCCCTTTTTCTCACAATTTCTGTATTCCCTTCCCCTTAGCTTACTGAAGTGGAAGAAGTTTCACCATAAATCGAATATGTCTATTGATACACACTATGTTCATCCCCCTCCTTTCTCAGATATAATAGGTTACCTTTGCCTCTTGATGAGATGTAGTACCATCACTTTTCACTTTTTATGATTTAATTTCCTTTTCACCTCTAGTTTCTAGGACAAATTATACTTGTGTTCTTTATATATCTTTATGGCAGAAATATAGTTCTCAAGATTTCTTTTTACCTTTTTAGAAATCTCTTGAGTTTTGTATTTGAAGAATAAACATTTTATGTAGATCTGGTTTTTTCATCAAGAATAGATGGAATTCATTTATTTCATTAATTGTCCATCTTGTTCCCTGGAAAACGATGCTCATTTTTGCTGGGTAAGTTATTCTTGGCTGCATACCAAGTTCCTTAGCCTTTCGGAATATCATATTCCAGGCCCTTCATTCTTTTAATGTGGACACTGCTAGATCCTGAGTTATCCTTATTGTGACTCCTCCTTATCTGAATTGCTTTTTTCTAGCAGCTTCCAATATTTTTTTCCTTTGTCTGATGGTTCTTGAACTTGGCCACTATGTTTCTTGGCTGTTTGATTTTAGGGTCCCTTTCAGTTGGTGATTGATGAATTTTTTCAATGTCTATTTTACCCTCGGTTTCCAAAACGTCTGGGCAGTTCTCTTTGATAATTTCCTGGAAAATAATGTCCACGCTTTTTTTTTTTCCCTCACATTTTTCAGGGACTCTGATTATTCTTAAATTGTCTTTCCTGGATCTGTTTTCCAGGTCTGTTGTCTTTCCAATAAGGTACTTGACATTCTTTTCAATTTTTTGTTTTTCTGGTTTTGCTTGACTACTTCTTTGTTTCTCCTTGAGTTATTCATTTCTACTTGTTCGAGTCTAATTTTCAATGAGATGTGTATTTTCTTCACTCACTTTTCTTATATCTTTTTGTAATTGTCCAATTGAGTTTTTAAGTGAGTTTTTTCTTCTATGGAATTTTTTTTCCATTTCATCAATTTTATGTTTTAGAGAGCTGTTTTCTTTTTCCAACTCACTAATTTTATTTCTCAATTTTTTTTTTTATATCCACTCTGTCTTTAAATGCCTGGGATGACTTCTCCAGACTCTCTTGCTAAGCTTCCCTTTCCTTTTCCCATTTCTCTTCTAGCTCTCTTGTGAGAGCCTTTTTGATTTCCTCTATGAGAGTCTTATATATTAAAGAGCAGATAATATCCCCCTTAGGAGATTCCTCTTGAGACAGTCTACTTTAAGTCTTCTCAGTATTTGAAGTATGCTCTCTTTCCATACAGAAGCTGTCAATGGTTAGAGCCCTTTAAATTTTTTGTTCATTTTGCCAGAGTGGGAATTCAAGAAAACAAATTGACCAGAGAAACAATTGGTCTGTTTTGTTTTTTTTTGGGGGGGGAGGAATGGGGCTGGATGGTTATACAGGGCTTCCTCTACAGACCGCGGGAGACAGCAGCGAGGCACTAACAGGACAGCAATGGCTGTGCTGTTTCTGTGCTCTGAGGTTCTAAGAATTCGCTGAGTCACTCTGGGTGGGGGTTGGGGTGGCCAGGTCCCAAGAGATGCTAGCTTTCTGGGATTTTATTCTTCACCTCAGGTGTTTACACCCTCTCTGCTGCTGGCTTGCTGCCAAGAGGGAACATCCACACTGGGGTAAAAGTCTTTTTGCAGAAATGGAAGAGATTGCACCCCTCCCTCTCCAGTCTGAGCTATGTGCGCTGCCTGGGTAGCTCTCACTGCCTGCCTTCAGTCTGCACCCAGTCAGTTCATCCTCTCCCCCTAGCAAACACAGACCTTCTCTGGCGAATTTCAAGGATGTCTTCTGTTAGTGATTATTTGTGGGTTTCTTTTCCGGGCAAGCATTAATTCTGAGGCTTGTCATGAAGTCCTGAGAGAAAACACAGAGCTCAAGCAGCTGTCTGCTTCTACGGCGCCATCTTGGCCGGAAGTCCAGCATTTAAATTTAAATTATAACTACAGTAAAGGTAGCCAAGTCTGTGACCAGCTCCATAAACATATAGTAACTGTAACGTCCTGTTGTCTCCAGAAGCTGCCAATCATTCTCTGGGAGGAGATCTGTAAAATCTTTTACTCTGTGCACAGGTTTCTTGGGAGCTCTGAATCTCCTCCAGCTCTTGTCCTTTCTCAAATCAGACTGGTCTCCTTTCAGCCTGCCTGGCGTCAAAACTCTATCCCAGAGTCAATTCTCTCAGACCCAATGCTGCCCTTCTTTTATCCTCCCAGAGAATAGGCAGGTGAGAACTCAATGGGGAGTGGGGAAATACTTCCACCAATGAACTTGCTCCTCTTAGAATTCTTAATGTGTAAACGCCCTTTAAAAGCCGGAACCAAAGGTCTGAGCCAGAGAACTGTCCAGACAACCTGAATTCTCACCTTGTCACTGTCTAGACAACCTGAGTTCTCACCTGGTAATCCTAATAGTAACAATAGTAATAAATCTAATTATGATAACATAGTATCAATTCTAAAGCAAAAAAAGAATTAGGAAGATTGTATGTAACATACAAAGATCCTATAGAAATAGGCCATACCAGCCCTTTTCATAGTAGTAAGAAATTGGAAACTGAGAGGATGCCCATCAAGTGAAGAATGCCTGAATAATTTATGCTATATGAATGTTATGGAATATTATTGTTCTATAAGAAACGATCAGAAGGATGATTTTAGAGAGGCCTGGAGAGACTTACATGAACAGGTGTTAAGTGAAATGAGCAGAACCAGGAGATCATTGTATACAGCAACAACAATATTATTCAATGATCAATTCTGGTGGACTTGATTCTTTCCAACAGTGAGATGATTGAGACCAGTTTCAGTGATCTCATGATAGAGAGAGCCATCTTCACCCAGAGAAAGGACTGGAGGAACTGAGTATTGATCATAACATAATATTCTCATTCTTTTTGTTGTTGATTTGCATTTTGTTTTCTTATTCATTTTCTTTCCTTTTTGATTTGATCTTTCTTGGGCAACAAGATAATTGTACAACTATGGTCACATATATTGGGACTTAACACATATTTTAAAATGTATAACATATGTTGGAGTACTTACCATTTAGGGGAAGGGGTTGGGAGAAGGAGGAGGAAATTTGGAATATAAAGCTGTGCAAAGATCAATGCTGAAAAATTATCCATGCATATGTTTTGAAAATAAAAAGCTTTAATAATTAAAAATGAAGCAAGCCATACATGTATAACCTTGTTGATTTATAAATTCCCCTTACATGTTTCAGGATCATTTGGATTTTTAACTAGGGTTGCTTTTACAATATTTATGGACCCTCATAAATGGGTCTATATATCAAATGATCTAATTAAATTGGTAATTTAGTTTAATTGAAATCATCTTCTCAAATTACTTAATTAGAATTAAAATACTATTTATATAGATCTATGAAGTCACCAATTTGGATTTTCCCTCCAGATGGCAGCCTATCCATAATCTGCTTATGTTCTGTAACTCTTGTCTTTGACCTCTAAAAATTTTATCACAGAAGATCCACCCAAAGTACTAGTGCTTTCCATTGATTTTTCATGGTATTGTGATGATATTTGGGGAGAATTAAAGAAGTCTATAGGTAACCAGCACATATTTCTTGTCATTCATACATTTCTTTGATGTATGCCATTTTTTGCTTTTGTCATTTTTAAAAATTTCCATTTTTTGACAATTAAAAATTGCTGTAATAATTTCAATGGTATACCTGTTCAGTTAAATTTTTAATTTTATTCTAGGTCTTCTTAGACTCATTTTGGTTTATCATATCCCTTCAAATACAGTGAGATGCAGTTCATTTGAACTCATTCTTGTCCTTAGGGTGACAATCATTTTGCATTTTTTGGAGTAGTAGTGTTCTATGACTCACAACCATGTAATACCAACAGATACTTAAGAGAAAAAAATGAGTTTTTGTTTCAGGATAATGTTTGGTACAAGCAAAATAACTTTACAATTTACCAATGGCAATCCATAAGTTATCTTCTTCCTGTTCATAGCTGACCCAATTAACAGTGTCTGTCCAAGATATGTATCCTAATGGATAAATCGTGGTTTATCTATCTAGCTGGCCAACATAACCTAGACAATTTGAATTCTTCATCCATTTTGTTTTTATAGTATGGATAGATGAAATATTTTAAGTGTTTAATCATAGATGCTCTGTAGGAAACTACTACATTCTAAGGCTTGATGCATTTAGTAAAATGTCATACTCAAATAAGAGCATCAGGAACATCCAGAGGATCCACTAACTGGGAATTCCAATGAATGTTGAGGGGATATGGCAAAATTGGGACACTGATGCATTGTTGTTGGAGTTGTGAACGAATCCAACCATTCTGGAGAGCAATCTGGAATTATGCCCAAAAAGTTATCAAAATGTGCATACCCTTTGATCCAGCAGTGCTACTACTGGGCTTATATCCCAAGGAAATACTAAAGAAGTAAAAGGGACCTGTATGTGCCAAAATGTTTGTGGTAGCCCTTTTTGTAATGGCTAAAAACTGGAAAATGAATGGATGTCCATCAATTGGAGAATGGTTAGGTAAATTATGGTATATAAATGTTATGGAATATTATTGTTCTGTAAGAAATGACCAACAGGATGAATACAGAGAGGCTTGGAGGGACTTACATCAACTGATACTGAGTGAAACGAGCAGAACTAAGAGACCATTATACACTTTAACAATGATACTGTATGAAGTTGTATTCTGATGGAAGTGGATATCTTCAACATAGAGAAGAGCTAATCCAATTCCAATTGATCAATGATGGACAGAATCAGCTACACCCAGAAAAGAAACACTGGGAAATGAGTGTAAACTGTTAGCATTTTTTGTTTTTCTCCCCAGATTATTTTTACCTTCCGAATCCAATTCTTCCTTTGCAACAACAACAACAACAAAATTCATTATGCACACACATATATGTGTGTGTGTGTGTGTGTGTGTGTGTGTGTGTGTGTATTGTACCTAGGATATACTGTAACATATTTAATATATATGAGAATGCCTGACATCTAGGAGAGGGGGTGGAGGGAAGGAAGGGAAAAATTCGGAACAGAAGGGAGTACAAGGGATAATGTTGTAAAAAATTACTTATGCATATGTACTGTCAAAAATGTTATAATTATAAAATTAATTTTAAAAAACTAAAAGGAATTCCTTTTTGACTTAAATGTGAAATAGATAATATTAATTTAGTCTTTTTTATAGGATAACCATGCATAATCTGATAATCTTCTTGATGTCTAGGGAAACTCTGACTGATTTCAAGAAGATATTGAGTCTAAATGAATCCAACAAGTCCTAGAGGAAGACCTGACATTTATTTAATTTCTCCGTTAAGAATTTTGGATATTTTTAAAACTGAAGATGTCCCTACCCATAAAAATGGGCAATAATGGCAATTGGGGAGCAACTTAATTTTCTATAAAATCAAACAATCAAATCAAATTGACATACCTATAAATAAAATTCTGTTCTTCACTCCCTCAAATTCAAATTCTGTGTGGTACCATGGATACTCTTCCCTGGTATCATAGCATAATGGGAAGAACACCAGAATTAGACTGGAGAATTGACTTGGAATCCTACTGAGGTGAATCATTTATGATCCTCTGGAAGAGGAAATACATTTAGGAAGGTGGATTATCTAGTCCATCTGTTTTTCAGAAGTATTCCTTCTGGTGGAAAGGAAAATAACATATAAATAGCATAATCTCTTTTTTGTTAAATTTTTTTCATAGCTTTATTCTATAATGAGGCATTGGAATATCTGAACAAATAAATATCTAAAGTGCACACAGCTGCAGCATTCTCCTTTAATTATTTGGGTTACTAAAACAACTCAGAAGTACATTTTTTAAAAAGACATCTTTTTGAATAACTTAGGCTTTCTAAAGTATTGCTGGTACAACCTGTCTTTTCCTGGCAATTTGTCTAATTTAGAACCAGCATAAAAAACCATTAAAAATGTTTTTTTATAAAATCACTACTACCATCTTCACACTAGTGTTTACTAACCATGGCCTTGTAATAAGACCTGTGTATGATATGTGCAGAACATGTTCTTGGTACAAACCCAAGCATCATTGACATTCTTCAATAGGAATATCTGAATTTTTTTTAAAAAAAGCAATTCCTTAATGGTTTTCATCACTCTTTAGATATCTCACAACCACACCAAGTATACAGCTGTCAGGGATAGGTTAATGGTCCAGTGTCATGATGCTATGTTGTATTTTCTAAAATGGAAGGCTAGACACTATCTCCATAATTTTGCTTTGCTTCAGAATTGCTGCCCTTCTTACAAAAGGCAAGATGTGTATGATTGTGTGTGTGTTTGTGTGTAAGCTGAGTCTAATATGCTCCCCAAACCTCCATTTTGGATTCCCCATTCACTAGCAGGACCTGATGGGTTGGCATAATAGCAGCAGGGGTGGTAGCAGCAGCTGACATAATTCTGGATTAGCTATCCCCCTGAATGACATAATCTCCAATTTATAATCCATAAAATTTGTTTTGTGTTTCTTTTTGAGACTAGGTATTCCTTTCTTGCTCAAACTGGAAGTACAGCAACTAGTCATGAATTCAGTACTGCTACTGGTTAGCAATGGAGCATCTCTATTTTTTCTTGGGCAACCTAGTTGTCACCCCTTATCTCATTGCATTGGTATTGGGCTTAAAGTAGACAACCTATCAACTTTAATCCACTGCTGCCTAATTTTCTCAATTTCAGGGTATTCACTAACCTCATCCTACCTTAGTAGCTCAGATTCAGTGTGTCTGATCATAATTTTATATTAAGAGGGAAAAAAAGCTTTGGTAAAACAAATGTGAATAAAATATCTAGGTTTTTTGTGTTCTTTGTCTTCTTTTACATAGGAAAAAAAGTTCTTGTGTTTTGAATTTTCTGTTATGGTTATATATTTATTAAGTAATAAAATTTCCAATTTTCTTAGAAAGATGTAAGGGATATCCTTACTCCAATTCATGTTGAAGCAGCTTATCAACTTGGGCATCATGTGATCAGTAAAAGCAGCATTGATGGATTTTCACCTCTTCAGCCAATTCTTCAGCAGAAGAAAGAAAAAGATATAATTAAAGAAAAGGTTGGAATATTTTCCTTAACTTTTATTTTTAGTAGAGGCTTTGAGAAATTTCATGGAACTTAAAATAATGAAGAATTTTTATATGTTCTTCCTTTTAAAAAATGTATATGTAGTAATTCATATCTTGTCTTAATGCTATTCCTACCCCCCAAAAAAACTTTTTAAGAACACTTTTCCCCTTTTTTTATGCCCATATGGTAAAAATACATTAAATATATGAATATGTATATGAAAGCTTTTTATTTACTTTGCTCTATGATGAAAAGATAAAAAGGAACTCTGAGTGACATCTTTTCTGTGTTAGAATTATTTGCTTACACAAAATAACCCTGAGCTCTTGCACACAATATACCTAGGAACATAATCTGTCCTGGTTTAACAGATCTTTTGTTGGATTCTATTGCTCATAGTCATATAGTTTTGTTACTCAGTAATTCCTCTTTTTCAGTTTCATGTTGTGCTTTCCATCTCCATCTCTGTACAATTTTTTTAAATTAATCTGATGTTAAGCTCCCTATATTCATTGCTTATGCTACTTTGTACAAGATTTTTTTCTGTATTATCAACAGTTCTTTATGGGTTGTAATTATTACATTTGAGTCTTTACTCTTCAACTATGAAAGATAGAGCCAGCTGAATATATTTGGGCAGAATAGTGGCATTAAAATATTTTCATAGTACATAGAAACTTAGAATTTGAGAGACTTCAAGGGGTCATATAGCCCATATTAATTCTCATCTGCTAATACCACAAAAAGAACATCATAGTATCATAGGTAATTTTAGATTGGGAAAGCACTTTGGAGGTCATCAAAGTCAACATATTCATTACAATATTAAAAAACTGAAACTCAGAGAGGTAAAGTGACTTGCCCATATATTTGAGATAAGATTTGAATGTGAGGCTCAAGTGATTGTAAGTACATGATTCATTTTTATAGTAACTAAAACAAGTTATCAAGGAAAGGTAACAACTTAGGACAAAATTTTTTCAATCTCAGTAAAGATTAAATTCCATGAAGGGTCTGAACAATTTTTATTTTTAATTTATCCAGCCCATTGGTAAATACTTAATAGTATTAACTTGAATTAAAAACAAACAAAAACCAGCCTTCCATCATAGTAATTCCTTCACTTTGTTGGGGACATCTTTTACCTTTTAAGGTTAATTTAGAGTTGCTTTACCTTAATGTAAACCTTTTATTGGAAATACAAGTAATAAACCACCAGTAATTTTTGTTTCATTCATTTTCTTGCAATTAGCAGAAATGAATTTAAAAATCTTAAAAAAAAACCCCAGCAACAACCACACACCACACATATACCATACAAGCATTTATCAAGCACTTACTATATGCTGGCACTCTGCTGAGTATTTCCAAATATCTCAAATTTTACCTTACTGAGTTTGGCTCAGTGTTCTAACCTCATCATGGTTGTGTTTATTTTTCTGCTTTTTTTTATTTTGTTTTGTTTTGTTTTGTTTTGGGGGTGGAGGGTAGTTGTTAATCCACATTATTAGCTATTCCTCCTGGTCTGAGGCATTTGGTATATTTTCATAAGTGTGTCACTTAGGCCTTCTGCCAAGTCATTGACTAAAATTATAAAAACCAAATTAAACAGCATTGGTCAAGCACTGATCTCTAGGTACTCTGTAAAAAGAATCTCAAATTGATAACAAGCCTTTAATTCATTCTCTTATATTGCCTTTTCAGATAACCTTTGCAAGATTTTGCAGCCGTGAAAATTGTTCTGCTGACCTACAAGTGTCTGCAAAAATTGGATTTCCAAAGTAAGTATTATAAATGTTATGGTTGATCACTGTCAGGATTTGAAGTGTTTCAATTATATAAATATTATGAGTAATTTCACACCAATATTAATAATTTTTTGCAAACTTAAGCTTTCTGTAACATGGTCATTTGCTTTTGGTCATATCAAGCACATATCTGCTAGGCCTATGCTAGATATAGAAAAAAGCATAAGAAGGCTTTGCTCAGTTCAATTAGGAAGAAAAATCAGTGAAGTGCCATGAATAAGCAAAATATTTAATGTGGATATTCAGTTGTTTCAATTGCATACGATTCTTTGTGATCCCATTTGTGGTTTCTTGGAAATACTGGAATGGTTTACTATTTCCTTTTTTACCTCATTTTACATATGAAGAAACAGAGGTAAACAGGATTAAATGACTTTCCCATGAGTCTTCCTACTCCATTCCTAGCACCATATACATTATGACATCACTTAGATATAGAGAGTATAAATTGGAGATAATCAATAGGAAGACAGTAGTGCTAACAGGGAGTGAAAATATAGAACTTTAGTTGGGACTACAATATCAGGTCCACTGTCCTGCTGATTGTTATGATACTGCAAACACTCAAAATGCCTATAGATAAACCAAATTGAAAAGTTTAAATGTAATTTTTCATAGAACAATTAAATACTAAAGGCCCTACAGAAATGGAAATACTAGTCCAGGAACTAGGAGGTCACCAATTTAAGATCCAAAAGGCATTTGGTAATGTAAGACTGCAGGTTAGAAGAGAGATTGAGGTTAGATTATATTAGATCTGTGAATCAACTACAAAATGATCATTGAATCTGTGGCAGCTATTGAAATAACCAAACAAGATAATATAGAGAAAAGGTTAGAAAATAAGAGCCTGGTATATGGTCACATTCATGATTAGTGGGTATCAACCTAATAGAGGAGACTGAATAGAAGTTAGAGAGGTAGGAGGAGAATGAGGAGCAAGTAATAGCATGAAAACCTAGAAAGGAGAGGATATCTAGTGTAATTAAGTGTCAAAGACTGCAGAAAGGTCAAGAGTGGTAAAGATTGAGAAAAGACCATTCAATTTGGCAATTGGGAGAGAGCAGTTTGAATTAAGTTAGAAACCATATTTCAAAGGGAAGAGAAAATGGAAGCCCTAAGTGTAGACAGCTTTTTGAAGTTTAGTCAAGAAGGGGGTGAGTATAGGATCAGAGACAATAGAAATACATATTTTAGGTTATGTGCAAATATTATAAACATATTTCCATAAAAATCAGACCAAAAGGGAAAAATCATGAGAAGGAAAAAAATAAGCAAACACAAAACATGAAAACACGTTTTGATCCACATTCAGTCTCCATAGTTCTCTCTCTGGACGCAGATGGCATTTTCCATCCCAAATCTATTGAAATTGCCTTGCATCACCTCATTGTTGAAAAGAGACAAATCCATTACAGTTGATCATCACATCATCATCTTGTTATTGTGTTCCAATTGCTTCACTCAACATCAGTTCATGTAAGTCTTCCCAGGCTTTTTTAAAACCAGCCTGCTCATCATTTCTTATAGAAAAATAATATTCCATTGCATCCATGTACCATGATTTATTCAGCCATTCCCCAGTTGATGGGCACCTATTCATTTTAAAATTCCTTGCCATCACATAAAAAGCTGCTACAAACATTTTTGTACATGATCCCTTTGGGATACAGACTCATTAATGACACTGCTGAATCAAAGGGTATGCACACTTTTACAACCCTTTGGGCATAATTCCAAATTGCTCTCCAGAATGGTTAAATCATTTTACAACTCTACCAACAGTGTGTTAGTGTCCCAGTTTTCCCACATCCCCTAACATTAATCCTTATCTTTTTCTATCATCATCTTAGCCCATCTTAAAGTGTAAAGTGATACAACAGAAGACAACAGAAATATTAGGATCAAGTGAGTGCTTTTTAAGAGAGTCTCAGCTCTCACAGAGAAAAGGGAAATAAAAGAGGATAGTTTAGATATAAAAGTCTCATGATTCTTAGGGTATAGTGACAGATCACATGGATGTGCCCAGGTATCTAGAGAACACAGTGACCAAAAGGTGCTTAGACTCATGACCGTTGGGAAAAGGACATCTAAGACATTCCTTACTCTTGTCATTTCATCTTATGTTACTAGAAAGATTTGATCAGATTGGGCTACAAGGTTAGGCTAGAATGTGGGAAAAGAACTCTCCATAGTTTGGATCTAAGTGCCCTCTGGTTTGGAGTGAAGTGGGAATAGAGTTGAAATTTATAGATATCCACCCATATCTTTTTTTATAATAATAGTTTTTATTTACCAGATATATGCATGGATAATTTTACAACATTGACAATTGCCAAACCTTTTGTTTTCATTTTTCCCCTCTTCCCCTTACCCCCAGATGGCAGGTTGACCAATATATGTTAAATATTTTAAAGTATAAATTAAATACAATATATGTATACATGTCCAAACAGTTGTTTTGCTGTACAAAAAGAATTGGACTTTGAAATAGTGTACAATTAGCCTGTGAAGGAAATCCAAAATGTAGGCAGACAAAAATAGAGGGACTGGGAATTCTATGTAGTGGTTCATAGTCATTTCTGAGAGTTCTTTCGCTGGGTGTAGCTGGTTCAGTTCATTACTGCTCTATTGGAACTGATTTGGTTCATCTCATTATTGAAAATGGCCACATTCATCTAATTGATCATCATATATTATTGTTGTTGAAGTATACAATAATCTCCTGGTCCTACTCATTTCACTCAGCATCATTTCATGTAAGTCTCTCCAGGCCTTTCTGAAATCATCCTGTTGGTCATTTCTTACAGAACAATAATATTCCATAATATTCATATACCACAATTTATTCAGCCATTCTCCAATTGATGGGCATCCACTCAGTTTCCAGTTTCTGACCACTACAAAGAGGGCTGTCACAAGTATTCTTACACATACAGGTTCCTTTCCCTTCTTTAAGATCTCTTTGGGATATAAGCCCAGTAGTAATGCTGCTGGATCAAAGGGTATGCACAGTTTGATAACTTTTTTGAGCATAGTTCCAAATTGCTCTCAAGAATGGCTGGATGTATTCACAATGCCACCAACAATGTATCAGTGTCCCTGTTTTCCCACATCTCCTCCAACATTCTGCATTATCTTTCCCTGTCATTCTAGCCAATCTGACAGGTGTGTAGTGGCATCTCAGAGTATTCACTCATATCTTAAGATCCTTCCTTGCAGTTCCACAAAAGAATCTTACTGTTTCAAATGGGATCAAATTACATTCATAAACTCAAATTGATGCTCAAGTCTTTCACAATGAAAGGACTTGAATATTCTGTAGCTGCAGCACAATGAAAATATGCTTTTTCAGGCTTCTGTGTCCTATTTATATAGGCAAAGTCTACCTAAATAATCCAATACATTTAATCATGGGTTCCATTCCTCGTTTCATTTCTGTTCTTGATAGTACTTCTGTTGATAAGACTTTCACTGATGGCCTTAAAAAATGCTGCGATATTTAACTTTAATGTTTTCTCTAAATTAATTCCCTTTCACTTAAGCCAGGCCTATGTAGCCTTAAGTAACTTGCCATTTTTATACCAAGGAAACCCAGCTCATTACACAGACGATTGAGAAATAAACTCAATTATACAAATTGACAAACTATACTATCTGATTCCAGTGAAAATGGCTTTATATCCTCAGTGCCTGATACATAATATATTCTCTCTTTAAGTGAATGATTTTCAACTCTTGTCATTCTCTTTTGTCTTTTTCATGAACATTTTGTCTGCTTCATATTCTCATCTTCCACTGATCTTCAACAAGTACAACAGCTGGGCTTGGAAATTCTTTATTTTGTGTTAGGTCTTCTCCTCCCAAGTCTTTTTTCTAATTCACTCTGTCTTTTAATCATCTTTGGCATTCTTGAATGAAGTCCCTCTAATTGCTCTACAAATTAATAGGGTTGTGAAATATAGAATATGAAAATACAAACAATAATAATGCTTCATATCTAAAGAATGAAAATACTTTTATTTTCTAATATCTAATTTCTAACATCTAATCTATGCATTTATTCTAAACTTAATTAAGCATGTTTTCCTTAACATAAACCACATAGCTTGAGCTTTAAGTCTTATGATAATTTTAAATGATAATTCGTAGCTGTTGGAATATTTATATAACACAATAAAACTAGTTCAGCACTTCTGGGAAATTATAAGCATTAGTTTACAAGTTTATTTAATATTTCTTTAGCATCACTTCCATCTCTAAATCCCATAGTCTCTGAAATAAATATATGATCATGATTTATTTTGTGATTCTATGTTTAGTATGTCAATGTGTAAAGGTCACTAAGTCCCACCATGTGTGCTATTATAAAAGCAGGAAGCACGAGCTCTTGTGTTATTTTTTAGTTTAAATGTCTACTTCTGGTAGGCATCTGACACTGATTTAAGGTGTTTTCAGGAAAGAGATTCTGATTGTTTTCTAGAAACACTCTGACAGAATGCTTTGTATATTTAGTAAAGTATAGAACATTTCATACAAGTGTTCTTGTCCCACAAAGGCAACAGAAACAGGATGAAAATCGAGGCCTTATGTTTCACAAGTTCTCTTAAATATAACTCAATGGGCACTAATGGTATTTATGTGCCCCACAGCCATAAACCTGTTTTAGACAAATTTACTCAGTGAAGAGTATCAGTTTCTGAAGACATCAGAAATGGGCTTAACCCTGCATCAAATGAGATTGAATCTATAACTAACATCTGACACATAGAAGGTGTTATGTAAATGCTTATTTCCTTCCCATATTGTATACTTTATCACTGTAATGCCCTATAATTCATTCCCTGATTAATTTGAGCCCTCTTACTGAACATCTCCTTTGTACATGTAATGAATTACATTTAGAGGGTCTTTGGCTGTCAAAGAGACCTAGCTGAATGCTACATGACTAAAATTATAAATTCAACAGCAGGTATTAACAGTACCATCAAATTTTGAGTATCCTGTGGGAACTGTACAGCACTAAATGCTTTGATGGCAGTCTTTTATGTTAGAAGAGGAAAGAAGATAGTGTGTGTTTTTTCTGGGTAGTCTTTGAGAGCCAAAGATGTGGAAAGAAATTTAGCCCAAAGCTTCTTAACCTGTGGATCACCATCTCAAATGAAGTCTCATAACTGCATGTAAGGGTTGTGAAATTATGACATTGTCAATAAGTGTTTGATTTGTAGACCTATTTTATATACTTATATATTTCTCAGGAGAAAACTGGTCATGAGTGGAAAAAGTTTAAGCTACTCTGATCTAGCCCACCCCTCTCATTTTACATATAAAGAAGCTGGGGGTAAGAGAAGTTAAATAATTTTACCAGGTGGTAGATATAGAGCTGGGCACAGGCTAGGCTACGATTCCAAAAGTTGATGTTTTTCTCATTGCTGGACACTTTCTCTGTTTCTGATAAGGAGGAAGAAATGGAAGGGGGCCAAAAGAATAACTCTGTGATTTACAGGCTGAAAAATAATCTGACTAAACCTATAAATCCTCTTACTCCATTCTTTTCTTTCCTTCTCTCTTTTGACTGCACAAGGAATTCCAATTAATATAACCTTCCCTCAATGAAATGCCCATCCAATGTCAGTTAACTCATTTACCTCACTTAGCAATTCACCTTTCACATGTGTTACTTGTTTATGATCAGCAAGTAAGTGAAAAAAGAATATAGGCACACATTTTTTTTTCTATAGCTCAAGTCTTTTTAGCTCAAGAGTCAGGAGGTTTTTTTGTTTTTTTTTAAACTCATATAAATGTGTTGTATACCTTGACATAACAAAGTGTGAAGTATCACCCTCACATTACCTTTTGTCTTAGTATCTTGATTAAAAACTATTTAACTGTGAAGTACTAATTTATTTTGTCTAGATAGTGCATATTCATTACACCAAAGCTCAGGAAAGATTTCTTTCCAAATAAGACTTCCTTTCCATTCATTCAGCTCAGAGCAGTTAACAGACAGGAGAGCAAAAATCCATCTCCCTTTTTTTCCCCCTAACCCCCACCTGAATCCTGTGCTTATTAAGTTATGATTCTGTATGTACACAGTACCTTGCTTTGTTTAAACTTCTAGGATCTAGTTGGCTTGGTAAATTTCAAGTATGCATTATGCATGTCTTAATGAAGAATGAAATATGATTACCAGGGAAAAGCTCGAGTGCCGCTTTGTCACACTCCCAGATGTGCACCTGGTGCTTTATTGTATCTCCTGTAGAAAGCTGGTGGGCATCTTTCTAATGGCTTCTTGTTAAAGAATCAAGATGCAAAAAGATATAGAACAACCAAAAAAAAAAAAAAAAAGGATGGATGGATCGAAGAGTAATTATGGTAATGTGATAAAATAACTTTAAAAAATGTAAAGGAAATCTAAACGCCAGCTACTGAAATGTTAACATTGTGTTTTTCTTTAATTTGCTGTTGTCTTGGAACCTCGCTGTTTATGCAGTGCTTTCACCTTCTGCTGTTTGTCTAAGTGCCAACTTCTTTCCCAAAGGTGTTCAGTGACTAATGCTTTGGTTAGCAGCCAGAATATTTTATAAATGTCTTATTTCTAGGCAGCTCTTCCACAAGTCTTAATTAAACTTTAATGTCAAATGAAAGTTTACTTTTAGAACCTCTTAGGTTCCTTCATTTGTAACATGATTACATACCAGGAGGGGAAATTGGGAGACTCTGATGTCCCCTCATATTTCCTCTACCCTTTTTAACTCAGCTCCTCCGCTTAGCAGCTTTAGCTCTGAGAGACAAAGGCTTGCAAATAAAAGTCAAATTGACAAACCTTTCCCAAGAGTTGGGACAATAGTGCAACTCTTGCTTAATCTGTTTCCTCTATCCTGAAATGATAACTAAAGGCTTTTTTCTTAAATAGCACTAGTGCTTTAAATGATTATTTTTATATAGTGCATTTTATTGACAGTGATCCAAAGTGGAGGTTTTCCTTCCTGTGCTTCCTCACCTGCTCCCTGTTCCCCTCCCCCTAAGGATTTAGGAGCTGTCAGTTGAGAATTTTCTGTACTCACAGCTTCAGAGTATGAATTGTTTCACCCTTTGGAACTGAAATGGGAGGATTAAGGAGAATGAAAATGTATTTTAGAACAAAGCTTGTATTATAGACTAACAAACAATTCCAGAATGGATTGTATCTAAATATTATTTTTGGTTGCATATTTATTCTTCAGCTAATTCTAGCCATAACTTAGACTATTATATAGGATGTGGTATTTTTCTATTATACTAATAAAAATAAGCAAAATATTTCATTTTAATACAACTTGTATTCTTTTTTAATGGCATTGCCAGAACATTTTATAAGGAATTAGGCTGAAATGGAAAGATCATATGAGTGGAAGCTTTATTATTTTTTAACTTCTGAAGTATTATTTGACTTGCTTATTAGATCATATTGGTTATAATATTGATAAATTAGCAATTGGTTTAGTAATATCTATAGAAGTATAGGTATGTGTAGTTGAAAGATAAGTAAACGTTTGTTAAGGGCTTTATAATATATCTGCTATAAACACTGGGCTAAGCATGCAAAATAGAAATACAGGCAAAAAAAGCAATCCCTACCAAGGAGACTTGCTAAATCTTAAAATGTTATATACACAATAGCTATTATTTCCATAGCTCATTATGCACATACAATGAATTTTAAAAGTTTTGAATTTTCCAGTTTCACAGACTCAATATACTTCTAAAAGTTATTAAAATGCAAAAGATAAATAATTTATTAAATGGAAAATAAATTAGTGTGATTTATTCAATAAAATCTTTTACTTATATAACAAATCTAAGGGAAGCTAGGTGGTACAGTGGATAGAGCACCAACCCTGAAGTCAGGAGAACCTGAGTTCAAGTCTGACCTCAAACACTTAACACTAGTTTATAACCCTGGACAAGTCACTTAAACTCAATTGACTTAGCAAAAATAAGTAAAGGATAAATCTCTTATATCAGTTTGAAAATTTAGCTGATGTTAGAATTCTTGATTATAGGAATTTGTGCCTAAAACATGTCATATTAAAGATTGTTTCGCTACTAGAATATTTTCCATATATTAATTCATATTAATGTTTAAGGCATATTAGGATTTAACACTCTTAAAATGGAACTTAACCAATGTTGAATTATTTTTAGGCCACATGAAAACAAAAATTATCTTGCAGTTGGAAGTATGAAGACATTAATGTTGAATGTTTCATTGACTAATGCTGGAGATGATGCGTATGATACAACTTTACAAATTTATCTACCCAAAGGTCTTTACTTCATTAAAATTTTAGAACTGGTAAGGAATAAATTGCAAAGTATATAGATTCTTCTTTAAATTATTACTAAATGTTTCTCAGTTAAGGCATGTAACTTGTCTCATACTTGCTCTCAAGAGTGTAATTAATATTTCCAAATACTTGGAAATAAAATTCAGGTTCATGTTTTAGCTAATCCACATTTATGTCACTATCTGAGCTTAACAAAGTGCAAAATGCAATCTGAGAAGAATAGCAAGAGTAGTAGAATAAGTAGTTGTTCGGTATCAATAAGGTCTAGTTGGAGATAGCAGGTGGATGTCTTCATAGGTGGCTGAAATCCACATATCGCCTTCATCAGAGCAGTGTGGTGATATTCTGGTAGGGCACTAGCCAGACATGTGGTTTTTAGCAGGTGGCATAGTCCAGGGCATAGAAATTGTGCTTTAGGGGCAATAGTCAAGTCTCTAAGAGGTACAAAAAGAACAAGATAAAACCATAATTTTATCTTGTTCTACAAAGCAGAATACTAAGGCAAGAACATTAGCACAGAAAATTGAGGACCCAGTGAGTGGGACAGAAGTAATGGACAAGACAAGGGCCCCAATTGCTAGAACTAAGGTAGCCTTTTAAGGTAAAGACTGACAATACTCCATCACTTGAAATATGGATCCACAGATTCTAATCTTTACTTCTTCTCAAGTGCTTGATTATCACAAAGTCCTAGTCAAGAATTAAGACTGTATAAAGGTCTAAGCCTTCAAATAGCCTGATCTAAAATATCAAAACATGTGCCATGTTAATATCATTTAGTCCCCAAATAACGAGAGTTTCAAAACCTCATTATTTTTTCTGTCTCACAATCACAGCTCAAACACAATGACTGATAAGGGAGTGATCACTAAAAAATTAATTCATAAATGAGCAGGGTGTTACACAGAAGTGGACCACAAGATTAGAGACTTGGGAATTTTGTTCATGTATATGTGGGAAGGATGATAGAATTTTAGGCAATGTTTAGCAGAAAGTACGGGAGGTCAAATTTTTGTTTTTAATTTAGTACTCAAACTAAACAGGAAATGTCCCTCTAGGTAAGGTAGAAATATATTCAAATATGTGCTTTTATAAAAGATTGTTTAAAAACCTTAATAAACTAAAATCTTTCCCTTTTTTGATTCCCATCCTCCCAATATTAGGAAGAAAAACAAGTGTATTGTGAAGTAACAGCCAATTTGGGTGTTGTGAAACTTGTCTGCAAGGTTGGTCATATATACGTGGATCATCTTTCAAAGGTAAACTTTTTGTTTTGTTTTGAATCTTATATGCAGTACAGGCATAAAAAGAAACAACATTTTGTTATTAAAAATGACAAAAGGAAAACTGATCAATTATGGATTGTTATAGACTTGAAAACCTGATTAAACTCTTGTGAGAATTCACTATGAGTCTTTACTATATGCTTGAATTGTGAGAAACTTAATAAAACATTCTTTACTGCTTTGTTGTCATTTTTGCTAAAGACATTACAATGTTTGGGCGTTGACAGATGGGACTTTGAAAATACTTCAGTAATTGCCTTTTCTTTTTCTGCTACATATTTTATTTACTGTTGTTGAACAAGAGGATTCATATTTATTCCAAAATCTTAGGATATCTCATCTTCTAAGGCTGTTTGCTTTTATTCTAAGTTTAGGGTTTTCTTGTGAATGTTTTTTTTTCATATATATAGTTTTATGTACTTAAAAAATCGCCATGCACCACATAAAGGTAATATTAAAAATAATAATAAAATATTTGTTCTAACTGAGAAAATTAAATTAATAAGAAATAAAAATTTTAGATTAGATGAGAAAACTTTATTTGATGTGTTTAATGTCCCTCTTTGTCTATATTTTCCCCTCTATCTTATCTGCAACTATTAGAATGTGGAAAATTGTTTATTCAAAATTCTGCTTTTTTATAGGAAAATCTTAGTTTTCTCCTGGATGCAAGTTCACTTAGCAAAGCAGAAGATGATCTCATCATTACAATTAATGCTACCTGGTAAATTTTATTCAAAAATTATTGTTGTACTTAGTGAAAAGTATTTGTAACATTCTAAGGATTAGGGATGGGGACACAGAGACATAAGGTGCATGACACTTTCATTTTGGGTCAAAAATAAAAGATTCTTAATTATTTAATCTATCAGGAAACTGAATGAACAAAAAATCAAAGACTAACTATTGAAATAATTAGCACAAATTCTTGTCAACACCATCATAAAAATAATGCCCACATATGTAATTAAAAACAAAAGGCGTTATTTAAACAAACCATAAGATATATGTAATATATATATATATATATATGTTAATTCTAGAGAAAATTTGCATTTTAAGAATTCTAACAGGATATTTTAATTTGATTCTCTAGTGAAAATGAATGGGACATGGACAGTCTGTTGGATAATAATATAACTTTAAGGATACCCCTCAAGTATGAAATTATGCTAAATGTTCATGGGTAAGTTAATAATGTACCACTGCTTTAGTCTTAAAGGTAATCCTTTTCAATTCCTCTACCTATATTTTGAGATTAAAATCACTAGTTAATTTTTATACAAGTCCTTATATGCTTATTTGTAATTTTCAGTCTAGTACATATTTACTGCTGCAACAAATTCCTAATAATGCACATCTAGGGCTAATTAATAATTCCTGCTAGGAATCTCAACAGTCTCATATCAGAGAAATCTTAACCCTGCCACCAGTATAATGGGATGAATGATGGTAGATCTTCCTTATTACCTTCTCACTACATTAAGTAGAGAGGGTGACTGTGCATGTGAAGAATATAGTTGTAACTCCTTATCAGAGTGGGAAATTCTAAGAAATACTTTTAAGCAGGGTGTCCCTCTTCTACCCTTTGACTCCTGTGAACCCTCTGGCTTTATAGATAAGATACAGGAACTGAGGCTTTCCTGATTTCCCAAGATTTCAGTATGTTTTTTTTTTAATCACCAGGTTTTTAATCTGATATTGGTAAATTGTATTTTAATAATTTATTTTAGTATAATTTATTTACTTTGTAATTTTTGAGTTTTATGCATTGAAAAACATTATTCCGAGAAGGATTCTACAGGTATCATTGACTATTAAAGAGGTACATATCACAAAAAATGGTTAAGAAAAAGGGAAAAAATGTGGAATTAGAATTTGTGTTTCCCTGGGCCTTAAATGGTGACTAAGTTATTTCAGGTTTTTGGTTCCTTTTGTGTATATATAGGTTTTAAAACTAGAAAACATTAAAAAATGCAATCATTACATAGATTTAAAGCAAGCATACTGGTTATAGACATTTTGTCCTTTGTTATCTAAACCATTACACAGAGTTTTCTGTACAATTCAGGGAGAATTGTACTATATTAAATATATATATATGTATATATTATTATTATTATTATTAACTGTATTCAAAAGACAGTATCTTAAATGATGTCTATTCTTCAGTGCAAAAATCATTCATTTCTGAGTTTTTAGGATTCTGTGAAACATAAAAGAGTGGCAAAAGTTTTTATTAGTACGTTGGCAAGAAAGCAAGGTTTGACTGTAAAATTTCCCAAGTTTGCATGTAGTAGGCACCCTGGTCCTGAATATCCACATTTGATTTTTCTAAAAGTAACTCTATTTTATTTATATGAATGAATGAATTAAATAGCCTTTATTAAGCACTTACTATGTATTAACCTCTAGAGATATAGATGTAAATTAAAGATTGTCCATACTCTCAAAAGTTCCATACTAATTGGAGGACATAGAATATATACACAAATAAGTTCAGCTTCAGGGCAAATGGTAAGATCTGTTTTTATTGTTGTTTTTGTTGTTGTTTTGTTTTGCTAAAAGGAATAGAGGGAGTTAAAAGTATAACAAGAGGGCAGGGTTTTTCTGTAGTCCTGCAGTCTAGATGATTTCTTCCTATGGTTTCAAAATCTAGATGGTAAAGGATGAAGGTTTAGTGGAGATAAAAAGGAGGAAATATGCCTCCAATTCTGGCTCATTAAAGCAGAAAGTAACTGGTAATGTTGGAAGAAGAAGGGATGCAGAATTACTCTGGATTAGATTCATAAAGAAAAGTCAATTTTAATATGGTACCAAAATAATACATTTTGATAATTTTTGTTTGTTTTTTAAATTATTTTCATCAGATTTGTAACACCAGCCTCATTTATTTATGGACCAAGTGAGGAAAATGAACCTGAAGCTTGTATGATGGAGAAAATCAATTTTACTTTCCATGTAAGGTTTTACTTTCCATGTAAGAGAAAATTGTTTTGTAAAAATATTTATATCAAATTCAGAATTTATTTTTGAGTTATTATCATAGAAATCATTACTTTATCAGTCTGTTAAACCGAGGAGGGTAATAATAAGGGATGGAAGAAAGCAATTCAGAGATTACTTAGTATTTTTATTTTGAGGATGTGGTTCCTAAAGAGGAAAATAAGCTTGATAACTGAGACCAAAGCAGGGTAATGGTGGTATGGACTGAAGCTAATTAAAAAAAAAGATTAGGGTTTTGATTACTCTTTGCCAAATAATAATAGCTGACATAGCACTTGAAGGTTTGCAGAATGTTTTACACATAACCATTTTTTATCCTCATAACATTTCACTGAGAAGCAAAGATTTCTAATGTTATCATTTTCCTTCTGCACATGTAGAAACTAAGGCTCAGGGAGGTTAAGGGACGTCTTCATGGATACACAACTGATGAGTGACAGAAACTATACTCACCCAGTTATCTGCCTTGACACTAGAATGCCTCTCACACAGACCAGTGATTTTTGACCTTTGGAATTTTTTTATATCGAAATATTTTCCAAGAATATTACAAAGAGAATATCACATTTCACATATTAGAAAGAAGACTTATCCTTCTTATTTTTGATTTGTTTTTGGATCATTAGGATCTATTTGGTTAGCCAGCTAATCTATAGATATAGATCATTTATTTATTGACTGATCATTTCTAGCATTCCTGTCATTATTCAAAACCAATATTATACTACCATAAGGCTGAAAAAAACCTTTGACAGAAACTATCAAACTTCAACTGATAAATTACTACAGAATTTGAGTGTTTAATGATATTTAATCATTGACATCTTAGATGACACCTACTTTTTTCCAAGCATATTAATGTTGAGGATCTCTCTTTAGTACAAAATTGCTGAAACCATTAAGAAATGATTTATTATAACGATTGAAAGTACAGCTATATTTCTTTATTCCTGAAAGTTTCCTTTACTTTCTCATGGCTTTCAGGTACATTGTGAATCTCTAGTTCTGAAGCTTCGTTGAGATGCTCAAAAAGGAAGTATTAGGATTTAGGCATATAGAGGAGAAAGGAGATTCAATAAAACAAGTATTTACTGAATATATCCTTTATGCCCTGCATTGTGCCAGACACCGAAGAGACAAAGTAAAAAATGAAAATAATCTCTGCTGTCAAGGAACATACATTTAACTGAGTTGAAACTATTGTATAATATGTGAATTTTTCTTATCTATGGAAAATTTATCTGCATGTGCCATGAAAAGAAAGTAATTAAGTGAATATATGTCATTATAAATGTCAAAAGAGAAGCCACCTTAAGAAGGTGATATTATCTAGTGAAAAGAGCACTGGGTTTGAATTCCTCCCCCCAATCCTCTCTGTCTCTATCTCTCTTCCTTTTTTCCCCTCTCTTTCCCCCTTCTTCCTTCCCTTTGCCTCTCTCTTTTTCTCCCTCTCCTTTCTCTATCCCTCTCTCCCTACTTCTATCCTTCTTTCAGTTTCTATCTACCTCCCCTTCCCTCTTCTGGCAATCAAGATTAAGTGAATTGCCCAAGGTCACACAGCAAGTGTCTGAGACCAAATTTGAAATCATATCCTCTTAACTCTTGTACCGGTACTCCATCCACTACATCATCTAGCTGCCCTCTGCCTCTTCTTTTAATAGCTTTGTGATATTAGGCAACTTACTTAACTTCTCTCAACATGTTTTGACTTCTGTAAAATGATGATAGTATTCAATTTATTTCATAAGATTATGAAGTAAAAACAAGATATTGTGTAAAGCACTTTCTGAATCTTAAAGTACCTTGTGTCAGCTATTGTATGGTTTAAAAATTGTCCTAAAATATGACCTTAAAACAAAGTATTTCTAAAATTGAAAAACTAATTCTTCCTTTCTCTCCTCATTAGGTTATCAATGCTGGACCTAGCATGGCTCCTAATGTGAGTGTGGAGATCATGATACCTAATTCATTTACCCCATATCACAACAAACTATTCAACATTTTGGATGTCCAGGTATTGTGATTTTCCTGTTAAGCTATGTTATAAGTCTCAAAAACTAAAAATAAACTAAGTTCATACTTTATCAGGCATAAAACTATCTTTGAAGTAGTTTTTGCTTTTCTTTTTCATTCAATTCTGTTAACTTAGGAAAGATATATCTGAAGTAATTTCTCTTCATCAAGCATCTTCTAAGTTCCAAGTACATATTTTGCATCATAGGTTGTTATATTACAACACATAGGTGATATTTGTGTTTACTTTGTAGTTGCTGCTTTGGACTTTGCAAATAACAAAAATATACTTAGGAATACAGTTTTGCCTCACTTCCTCCAAATTATTTTTGGTGACAAAATTATCCAGAGAATTTGAATTCCAAATTATCCAGAGAAACAACATATGAAATCTACTTAATACAATAAGATATGCAGTAAGAACTCCACAGAATGAGTTTTTACCATCTTGGCTTCAAGTCAAACAAGTGACAAATTATTATGGCAGATCTTCATTAGGCCTGTTTTAGCCCCATATTTGCAATATTTATTATAATTCTATTGGAGGTAACCTTTTGTCACATTGCCTTCACTCGGGCAAACCTCCATGTCTCTAGACTGAAGGAGACTAATCTGCTGAAGAACCAAATTGTTCTTTATTAATCAGAGAATAAATTTGAAGCCCTCTATGTAAACTTATTGATCTAAAACTAAATGAGAACCATGATAAATATGCTCAAATTTTAAGGATCTTTGAGAAAAAGCAATGTAGAACCAGATACAAAAATTCAAATCATATAGCTCCACCAAAATTCTCTTCTGATGTCCAATCATGATTCATGATCTCAACGTTACCCTGGATTCTGAAAGTTAATGGGTGTAGAGCCCAAGTTCTGAAAAGCTGGAAAGCTTTAAGTATAAACCCAGTCACCAAAGAGTCTCATCACTAGATTTTCTGCTCACTATGAGGTTAACAACTTAGTAGGAAGAAAAGGTACATTTTATAAAACACACTTCATAGCAACTCAGTCATCTGCTAAGACTTTAAAGATTTGTCGTCCACATTTGTGAAAATAGTTATCAGCCTAAGGAAAGTATGAATCTTTATAAATTTATTAAGCATTTTTTCTAATATGAAAAATAATGCAATAATAACTTTTCTACCTTGCTTTTTTAGACAACTGCTGGAAAATGTGATTTTGATGATTATCAAAGGGTGTGCACTTTATCACAAGAAAAGAGAAAAATTGAACCACTAAAAGATATAGTCAATTTCTTTTCAAAGACTGATAAAAGGCTGATGGTAAGGTTACAGTAATTCAATGGATTTATTAGTTTTTGATCTTTAGATTTCTTAATAACAATAGTTATTAAAATATTGTTTCAACCATAGAATCTTTAACATTGACCAGAGGTGGGCATGTGACCAAGTGTGTAGTTAATTAGAAAAATATTTCCAATGATGAGATAAATCCTTTTAGAAAATCGAATCAGATGAGATATCAACACATGAAATGTATAGATGTTAAGACCTGAGGTTGGACATCCATTATCAATGAATATCTTCCCAGAAACCATCCTATGCTTATACAATTAAGCACTTTACTGAAGTTTCAATGTCTTACCCTTATTATTATTCTCCTATATCATAAAAAACTAGGCCAAGGAAAAGGACTATTTAGTGGGTGAAGTTAGTTTTGCACCAAGGTATGCAATTTAGTTCTATAGGCCCTTCATCTTTAGCCTAGCCCTGTCAGGTTTTGGTTGATTGGTCAGCCTCTGTTACATTATTAATTTTTTCTTTTTATCAGACTTTTACATGTAATCTGAAGAAAATATATTTTAAATAATGTAACATGCAAATATATATATATATATATATATATATATATATATATATATATCATGTGTTACTTAGATTCTGATTCTAATTCTGAAACTTCAAGTTTCATTGCAAAGGATGAGAAACAGACATTTGTGTTTTATTGATATTGAGCTATGAGATTTTCACTTAGAATATTGTTGTGTTAACTTACTTAAAATGTGATAAACATTCAACTTAATACTTTTGTGTTGTTTTCTTGGTGTTTTTTTTTTTTTAGTACTGTCTAAAAAATGATCTACATTGTTTAGCTTTCTCCTGCAATTTTGGAAAAATGGAAAGTGGAAAAGAAGCCAGTGTTCACATTCATTTGGAAGGTCGACCATTGATTTTAGAAATGGTAAACATGCACGTGATTTCATATGAATCTGTTTTAAAATATTGATATGTAAATTTAACCAAATGCACAGTCTATTTAGAGTTGAGTACAGTTAAGGTTTGAGGTATAACTCTAGAGGCAAGAAGAATATAGTTATCACAGTATTTTATTGTTGGAAGGGACATCTATGGCAATCTGATAGAACCTATATCTAAAAAAAAATAATTCACTCTAAAGTGTATCCAACAAGTGGTCATGAAGGCTTTGCTTGAAAACTTCTTAAATTCTTAAGCTGCTCTCTGTAACAAACTCAGTGGGTGCTTTGATAGCCAGATAATTCAGGCCAAGATTAAGAAAGAAAGGAATTATTTTGACTAGATTGGCTATACACTTTGATTATATTTTGATTTGATTTACTATAATTACTCATATGACAATTGAAGTTAAAGTATTGAAATTTTGTGAAATTGGAAAGCTTAACTCCTTGCTTCTAAAAGTCCTACACATCTAATATTTATGTGTTGAAAGTTATTATTAAAAGATAAAAGTGCTAAGAAAAAAAAGAAAAAAAATTTAAATCTAACTGAAATATTGAAATCCTTATGTAATATCAAGAGAAGTCATTTATAATCTTTAAATTTGTAATTGCTTATTCTAATTTGAATTTGAAATCCATAATTATTTAACATTGCATTTTTTAAATAAGAAAATAAAAAGTGAAATATGTTTTTCCTAGAAAGAAGAAAAATAATTAACTTGAATTGAATAATATAATTTTTAATGACAATTAAAAAGTCCAAGGTTTGAAGAGTCATAAAATATATCAATTATGGCTGGAGTTATAATTAACAGATATATGTAAAGCACTGGAGGTAGAATAGACATATCACAGAACTTCATCTTAGAACTGTGTATAATGACAATGAAAAATATTATTCAACCTTATGAATAATAATTTATTCCACAATTTTTTTAAAGACCTTAGATTAGGAAATGAAGATATTGAGGATCCAGATAATTAAATCATTCTTTTTTTCTTTTTTTTAATGGTCATAACATTAAAATTATATATTTTGTGCTTTAGGTTCTTATACATTTAGAAACCATAATTGTTACACATTATGCTATTATCAAGCAGATACTCACATCCAAAGAGAAGAACATACTGTACCAACTAAGTACTGTCTTTTTTCCCCAAACCCAAGGGGTTTTGCTTTTGAATATCTTTACTGTACAGATATCTTTCTAAGTGAATCATGAGAGACAGTGATGTAATCATTAGAGACAGTGGTATGGCAGATAGAAATCCATCTTTGTAGTTAGGAATCTGACCCTAACACATACTAACTATTTATTTATTCAAGTATTTATTATTTATTCAAGTATTTATGAAATATCAAGGAGTTCATATCAGTATTTGAGAATTCTAAGGATTACTTGTACCCATAGAGAAATATGCAATTAATTCCAGTTAACTACTACTTAATAATAACAAAATAATTCAAGAAAATGTAGCATTCCTTATATATAAAATCTAACAGGATTTTTCAATTTCTTCTCTGTCCCCTTCACCTTCATATATATATATATATATATATATATATATATATATATATATACCCTCCAGAAAAATGACTTCTCTCAGGGTAGGTTTAAGACAGTTTGTGAATTGGAGAAGGAAGCTATGCTAGGTTGATATTTTGATTGTTCATAAAAGTTTTTTTAAACTATGTCCAAAGGAAAGGATAAAGGTTTAGTATTTGGGGAAAAACGAGTGATAGGTGATCTATTAATGAATTCCTGTACAATGAAAAAATAAAAATTAAAAAACCCTTCCTGTCTAGTTTTTAGAAAAGTTTCACTGAAATGAGTTTATTAACACCACCAGACTCTTTCTTGGTATTTAACATATACTTAGCAGGGAAATAAGCTACAGATAATGGATCAAAAAACACGAATAATAATAACTTTAAAAATTCCTAGGTAATGGGTAAAGATGATAAAATCAGTTATATAAAATTGAAATGGATTGATATAAAAGTTATGATATATTTATGATGTAAATTTATATATAAATTAATTTTAAATCAATATAATGGTTAATTTTGATTTCAATTCAATTTACATGAAATCAATATAATGACATAAACAGAATTTTTTTCCTTCCATTTCATAATGATAGGATGAGACCTCTGCACTCAAGTTTGAAGTAAAAGCTATAGTCTCACCAGAGCCACATGAAAAAGTTGTTGAACTACACAAGGATGAAAATATTGCATACGTAAGAATTCTTTTAATTGATGGAGGGTGAATGTAAAAAAATATTATTTAGGTGCTCAATTATTTTTGTTTTGTATGATTAAACAAAATATTTGAGTAGATAAGTTATCTTTTATCATCTTAACCTGTATCTTTGTATTATTCGATTAATCAGTGAACTTAAACGTTTACTTAAATATTTACTCTAGGCCAGGCACTTGCTATGTGTTAGGGCTACAAAGAAAGGCAAACAGTTCCTGCCCTAATAAGAAAGACAACGTGTAAAAGAAAATTCACTTTTTTTTTCCCCCCTGAGGCTGGGGTTAAATGACTTGCCCAGGGTCACACAGCTGGGAAGTGTTAAGTGTCTGAGATCACATTTGAACTCAGGTCCTCCTGAATTCAAGGCTGGTGTTCTATCCACTGCGCCACCTAGCTGCCCCAAGAGAATTTACTTTTAAGGTAGATGGAAAGGTGCGAAAATGCAATTGGCGTAGCAGAGTGGAGAGTAAGACCCAGGGTCCTTAGGTTACCACAGGAGGTCAGATGTTAGGAATACATAGAGGCAGAAAAGATGGTAAAAGACATAAGAACCTCCAGTTTACTGAAGCAGGAAGGTTAGTGGTTCCCATCTCATTAAAGTGATATAAGAAGTCAAATTGGCTTGATGGGTCCTAGGTAGTCCTGGTTAAGGAGGAGGGCACATAGTGAAGGGGTAAGGATACCCACAGTGTTGTTGACTGGTATGATGGCAGAGGTGGGACAAAAGAAAAAGGCAAAGCTTTCCCATTGATTTTTCCAGCTCAACTATCCTGAAGAATTCTGGATAGCTAGGCTAGGGGAGACAATGAAGGGGATCAAGGTGGAAGTGGAACCTAATAGTTTGTCTGCATTGCAGATGATGGGGCAGCATCAAGATGGGAAAGGAATTGAGGGTGGGGAGGCAGGAGAGAAGTTATTACATGTGACTTGAAATTCTAAAAACATAAATTTATAAATTATCCAGTTGTCATGATTATGTGATTTCCTTCAGCAGTGGTTGCGGTTTGTAAATAGAATCTGATAAGGCAAATGAGAAGATTGATCCAGATGTGGAGTTTGGAAATAGAAGCAGTACAACCAGGGGCAAGGGATTTTACAATAGAAAATAATGTAAACTGAACTATTAACTATAATGTCAACATTTCAGAGGGAAGAAAGCAAAGAGAAGACAGAATGATAGTGGGAGGAAAAGATCATATTTTTCATAAATCAGGAATACATTTTGATTTATCAGCTTTTGTTATCAACTTCCTTTTCTGGAATCCATGTCCATCCCTTTTTTATGGATATACCCTGTGACTGTCATAGGCTTTCTCTTCTCTCTTAGTACTTAGTGTATTCATATATTTGTAATACTAGGGACATTTTACTACTTAATTTACTTACTACATACTCACTGTGAAGGAATACAAAATCACAAACTTGCCAGTTACTAGATGTGAATGTGAGATAAGGACGCATTTAACTGGTGTAAATGTTCCTTCCACTTGCATATTGTAAGCCTTTTAAATTTTCTTCATTCCTTTTATTTTTTGGTGGGGAGCAATGACCCATGAATTATATGTTAGTTTTTTGAAGTGATGTTTTAATTTTTTTCTTAAATTCATGCAGGTCCATCTGGAAGGATTGCATCACCAAAAGCCAAAACCATATTTTCGTATGATGATTATAGCAACCAGCTTTATACTGGGTTTCACTGTATTTTTATTCCTTTCATACATCATGTGGAAGGTAAGTCACATAGCCTATTTCTCAAATTTATCAAATCCAGTAGAAGATTTCTTTTTAAGACTAAAATATCCTGAAATCTAGTGGTTTCACTCACTACTCTCCAAATCCATTTTACTCTGATTTCCTGTTATTTTCCCAACTTTAAATTTATTGATAGCTTTCTCAAGAAAAATTGTCTTCTAAATCCAGGATTATTACATTTTAAATAAATGCCCAAACTAACTTATTTGCTTTCTGGTTTCCTTAATTTTTTTGATGAGAGAAATTTTATAAATCCAGAATAATTTTTTCTCCCTTTACAGTTTGCTTTAGGTCAAATAAGAGACATTTTTGCCACCTTCTATGTATTTGGTAATACTCCCACAGTATTTGGTCATTTTTAAAGTTACATTAGGAGCTATAGCACAAATTAAGGGAAAAGGGGGAAAAAGAATACTAGAATTAACAATATATGAAGAGGTAACAATGTCTTTGTGGAGTTTATTTTCATCCTCCATTAGAATTTTGGTTAATGACTGTAAAATGGTATATTTTATTCAGGCAGGTTTCTTTAAAAGAGAATACAAAGCTATTCTTCAAGAGGAAAATAGAAGAGACAGTTGGAGCTATGTCAACAGCAATAAAGAGAATTAAAGACTTCTTTAAAGTATACCAGTCTCAGGTTAACTAAAAAATGGAAGACACTGCTTACAAGAAAATATCGTCAACTGAATTTTCCTTTGTTTAATCATCTTGATGTTCTTTTACTTGGGGGAAAAGCTTAAATTTGACCATGTGCCATAATGCATTATAATTCAAAAAAAGTATCTACATGATGATTGCTGTTTCAAGAAAAATGAAGAGATCTGAAATAATCAAAGACAGCATTTTTCGCATGTATCAGAAGGATTGAAGAACACTAAAAAGATTTATTTCTTCATGCTAAGTAGTTCTCTGAAGAGATTGTGGGATGCCAGCATATGTGAATTGAGAAGAAATCATGGAAAGAATAAGTAACTCAATTTAGCAAACCTTTTTACTTGAAGCATCCTTTTGAATACATGTACTTTCTAGCTGTATTCATAATGATGCAACAAACTCTTATCAAATGGACATAAGTTTTTTTGGAAGAAATAGTTGACATTTAAAATAGATCTTCCTAAAGTATTGTTCATTATATTTCAAAGGACTGTTTTCAGACCTTCCTATATAAGATGATCAGAAAAGGATTACCTTATATTAAAACATGTGTGTCTTTAATGATCTTTTATTATAACTTGCTTCACTTGGATTCCAATCAACAACTATTTATTAAGCAATTTATAATACTTAATAACTGAAGAAAATAATAGCTGAACTATATATATATGTATATATACATATATATATTATATACTGATCAAACATGAGGCTAAAAGGGTTGTACTGTAAGAGGATAAATGATGTGTGGGGTGTTTTTTTAGGTCTGTGGATTAATGTATACATATATGTAAAATAAGCATTATTGTGTATAAGAATATAGAAAATTCACCTGTGCATCTTCAACTTGTGTGAATATATGTATGTGTATGTATGTATATATATATACATATATATATATACACATATATATATTTTCACAATATACTTTCTTCCATGGTACCCATGAACAAATCAAAGAAAATAGTTTTTTTAACTGATTGTTTGTAAATTTGAAAAAGTATTTTTACTTCAATGATATTTTTAATATTGAGACAAATTGTGTTGTTGTGTTGCACTTTAGCTAATATCTGAATAGGAAATACACTGATGTATATGATGTATGTATTGTGAAAACCATACCTCACTAATAATGAAAACAGCATTAAAGCTGTTTAAGGATAACAATTATACAGAAATTTCTATACTGATTGGAGAATAATGAAATGCACTAATATATATTTGAATAGTAATGTCTTCTATTCAACTACTAGTATTAAATTAATATTCATCAGTTTTTATTTTGTTTTGTTTTTCAAAAGATGGACAAGAAATCACAAATTTAAGCAAACTAAAATATTGGGAATTGAAGGACAAATACAAAAAAATCTAAATATAGCAAATATTTCCATTAAAATGTAATTTTTTAAAGTCATAAAATAGTTTATTTACAGTTTTTTAGGTAATTTATGTTGTATTTGCAAATGGAAATGCATTTCAATTGTACTATTTGTTACATGTATATTAATAAGATGATGGAAAAAGTAAGCAAATACAATTTTATCAGGATCTGCTTGTCTGTACTTTTTATATATGGCAAACTATACAATGTTTTAAAAACCTAAAAAAATCTCTTTCCCAGTTATCTAGATCTTTGATTTACCTTTGTAGCTCTTTATTTGATTGTTGATTAAATGTAAAATAACATGTTTTACAAAAAAAAGAAAACTGCACAAAATATTTAATGAATATTTTTGTAGCATTTCTGTATATTTGTGACTCTAGAATTCTTAGAGCTTTCTTTTCAAGGTTCCAATAGCTGGTAACATTAAGTGGGGTCATATCATCACATTTTTGTCATTGCCTAAAAATCGCTAAAACTGTGACCTTTGATTGTCTATGTCCAGAAAAATCTTCTGTTAGAAGTATTCTATAATCTGTTCTCATTGCTAATTTGAAATGAGTATTTCAATACTAAGTGTAAGGCAATTGCCACAATTATGTACTAAAATGCAGTAATTTCTAAAATCCCAAATATGACAGAAAATACAAACTCTTAGAATTTTCTCTAACTATGAAGAAGAGTTACATGAGTAAAAATTTTGCTTATTTTTTAAATGGATTGTGTAAAAAATGTTTTATGAATTAACATTTGAAATATGAGTTCCTTATTTTGTAGAAATATTCACTAATCATCTAGTTAATTTCAATAATGATAGAATTTTGGAGAGTTGTGATAGTGAGAATAGCAATGTTATTTGCAAAAGATTGTATGTGTAGACCAAAAGAAACAAAATGCTAGAAAATTTTCAGAATCAGTTTATTCATTTCTAAAAATGCAAAATCTTAGTTTTAGTTTTAATAATCTAAGTTAGAATAACTGTAGTTATTTGGATGATTTACTCTATGAATATTTAGACTGAAAAAAAACCATGAAATCTTGATCTGCAGTATAAATAAATATGTATTTTACTAAAATTATTTAAGAACTCATTCTAATTTTTCTAGATTTTTAAAAGCTAAAATTTATGTTTTTCTATAACAAATAGGCATTTTGATTTTTAAATTATTTGGGCTATTAATATCCCAATTTTATACATTTCTTCTAATAATTTAATATTACTTGTAGTCATTCATTTCTTCCAGATGTCCTCCATAAAGCTTGATAAGTTGTGGATGCACCCTATAAAGAAAATATTTGTCATTTGTGATTCTACTAATTTATTCATAATTATATTGATTTTTATAATGTAATCTTGTCACTTGCACATTATATTAAGTGCCCTATGTGTCATACACCCAAATCTTTTGTCAACTATTAGACACATATAAAATGCAAATAGGTACTAAGAAAAACTGAGGTAGCTACTTTAGCTGAGCATTCACTGCATGCCTGACTACTTAGTTCTCAATGAACAATGGTAAATATACTTACTTAATATGAACCTCTGATACCACTTCCATTAAATCTCCATCAACATTCCAAGGATAACTTTTTTTGCCAGATGTTCCATGAAACTCAAATTCTCCTGTGTCACACCCACAGTTATTTCTTGGTTGGATTTTTACTTCTGCAACAGTGTAGGTCTCAACAAATGGAAAATTAAACTAAAATAAAACATTTTTATTTACTTTACTTTGAATAAGTAATATAATCAAGTTAGATTAATATACATAATTTGCATATAAAAATGACTCCACTGACCTAGCTCAGTGATGTTATGTATGGATGATAAATTACTTGGAACTCCTTAATCTCTTGTTTACTTTAAAATCAAATATTCTCAACATTTTTTTTAAGAAGCAATTTTTCATTTCCTTGAAGTCCTTAAGATCACTGAGGTAAGGAATGGCTTTTCTGATAAAAACTAAAGCAAATTCATGGTGGCAGTCAATCAATGAACATTTTTTAAGCACTTACTATGTGCCAGGTACTATGCTATGCATTGGAGCAATCTGCTTACAGATACGAAAAATGTGGCGTGAATTTACATTTGCCAGTAGATCCCAATTTACTCATGGAAAGACTTGCTTTTCACTAATTATACTTTTATGAAACAATCTGTTGTAATTAAGAATATGACATGTAAAGTGGTCCATGTTGAAAGGCTAAATATGAATATTAACTTCTAAATTATGATGGCAAAGTAATCTGAACAAAAATCTAAGTTTTATATATAAATCAATTTAATTTACTAATAATATTTAATATTTTGAAATTTTTGTGTAGATAGCATGAATTTAGTGCAAGTTGTAATCATGTACAATTTTGTTGTCCTGTTCTGTACATGTTACTTATAGAAATTTAGTCTGATGAAATTAAGGCATTGATGTTAATTTCCCAAGGACACACAGCTATTTAGTGGCAGAACTGGAACTAGAACTTATCTCCCAGTGTTCTTTTTTTTTTTAATACCAAATCACCTCCATTAAAAGATTAAATACATTAATAAGATATTTGGGATAATTATTGTTAAGCATTTTCCTCTCAGGCAATTATAATCATTTTTGCTATTAGAATAAATGATAAGTTAAATATTTCCTGCTTCAATTTTGGATAGAAAATAGAAGAAATAAAATTATAAACACAGAATAAAATGTGTGATTTTATAAGTGTGGGCTCTCCTCCTGTGGATATAGAGCATAATGCTCATATCTTAGTGGTCAATCTTCTTAAGTAGTCATGGCTAAAAAAAGAAATGTTTGCGTAGCCAAGCTAGTGAATTCTTTAGCATTTTAAAAAGAAGCATTAAAATATGCTGACACTTCAATTTTCAATACCACTGCATATATTTATGCAAGATTATTAATAACCTGTGACTTTTTAAAATAGCTACTTCTGATTATCAAACCCAATTATATTACCAATCGTTCTATCATTATCTACCATTAAAGTTTCATTTATTGAGCTACAGAAAGAAAATTGCTTCAAAATAAGGTAAGAAAAGCAGCAAAGAATATTACAGTTTGAGTGATTGAATGTTAAAAAGAAGAAACTTTGATTCTGCAATATGAAGATATATTTTCTAGTCAGAGGAACTATAAAGTGATTTACATCCATCATCACCCATATTTGAATGCACAAGGTGTAGCAAATTGTAAATTAGCTATTGCTTCATCAGTTTTTCCATTTTACATATAAAGTTGTTAATCAGCATGTTAAATATATTAGATATATAATATTTTCATCTGTACATGTGTGTTTATACATGTGTATTCTGGTCTCAAGACCTACTTTTTGACATATACTACCTTTGATCATGAGCAACCTCTCATAGTCAACTCTCTAGAATTATATATTACAGAGAAGTTGTATATATTGCTGAAGGGAATTTCCACACAGGGAAGTTATTCCACAGATGAAATCACAGGTTTGAATACATAAACAAAAAGGATTAGACTATAATGACTCTCTCTGTATACATAGACACAGGCACACATCTGTATATATACATACATATATGTACTTATATATGATATATGTTCATGAAAAGACTGCCATATGAACAACTGTGTAAAAGTAGCAACAAGACAAAGGATTAAACTATAATTACAGGGTTATTCTCCACTTCCTCTATGTTGAAGTAGAGAGGAACACTATAATTGATTGTCATAGCTAAAGTATGTTTTTCATTAGTAGAAATAAAAATATTAAAATACTATTGTTTGTATTTATTTTGGTCTCTTCACACTAGACTGGAAGTTCCCAACATGATGTAGTAGACAAATTTCCGAACTTGGAGTCAGAGTCCTAGGTCTATTTCTAACCATAAATTGTCTCAATAAACAATTAAACCTGTGCATTTCTCTTCACTTACAAAATGATGTTAAAAATATGTGTAAATCTGCTTTAAAATAATAACTATTATGTAATTAAATTGTTAAGTTGAAAAAGTGAAATTTGTTCATCTGTTTTAAAAAAAATTGTTTTTATTGATATCTTCTGTTTCTTATGTCTTAATTACTTATTCCCAATATCTCTGAGGTCTTCCCTTCCCCCTTCTACTGTGTGTAGAAACATAGTAATGGAATCTGTAGTTCAAACAGAATAAACATTTTACTCATTTTATTTGCATAATTCCAAATGGCTTTTCAAAATGACAGGTCTACTTCACTGCTCCACCAACAATATGCTATTGTATCTATTTTTATATAAACACATTAACATTTGAATACTGCCATATTTGTCACAATTTGTGAATTTGTGGTCTGAGATAAAACTTCAGAGTTCTTTTGATTTGTAATTCTCTATTAATGATTTGGAGCATTATTTTAAAACATCTTAACATTTTATATTTTCCTAATTACATGTAAAAACAATTTAACATTCTTTATTTTTCTTGGGGTTTTTTGCCTGTATTTTCTTTGCAGAGTGGCTTGCATGAAAATGTTTTGCATGACTACACATGTATGATCTATGTAAAATTGCCCTTTTCAATGAGGGGGGGAGGGGAAGGACGGAGATAATTTGAAACTCAAAATTAAAAAAAAAAAAAGAATGTTAAATTGTTTTTACATGTAATTAGGAAAGTATAAAATGTTATCCCATCCTCTCTCATTTACCCTGTCCATATCCTGACTTTCACTTTCCTCAAAATGCCTGAATTCTATCAATTCCTCTCCTCCTTTCTCTTATCCTCTTCTCTTCTTATTTTCCCGTACGGTAAAATAGATTTCTACTCCCAAATAAATGTATTATTCCAAATCTAAGGAGACAAAGATTTATATGTTCCCCTCCCAACTTCCTCTGCTTTAGCTCCACTGTAAAATTTCACTCAGGCCTCTTTTATGTAAGATATTTTATCCCATTCTACCTCTCCTTTTCCCCTTCTCCCAGTGTATTCTATTTTCTCAACTCTTAATTTTATTTTTTTAAGTAATCATCCCATCACATTCAATTCACACATCTGTTTTCTATCCTAATTTCCCTAATAACAAGAAAGTTTTTAGGAGTTATTTTAAATATATTTCCATGTAGGGACATAAACATTCTTTTGCATGCTTAAATTTTAAAATTTCTATGTAGCTTTGGTCTTTTCACCAGGAAAGCTTGAAAGTCTTCCATTTCACTGAATGTCAATTTTTCTATCTGATGGATTATACCAATTGTTGTTGGATAGGTGATTTCTGGCTGTAAGTCTAGCTTTTTTGCCCTCTGTAAAATCATATTCTAAACTCTCTGATCCTTAACTATAGAAGCTTCTAAATCCTGTTTTATTATGACTGTGATATTTATTTCTTTTTGGCTGCTTGCAGTATTCTTTACTTGATTTGGGAAGTTTTTAATTTGGTCACAATATTCCTGGGAGTTTTCATTTGAGGATCTCTTTTTAAAGGTGATCAGTAGATTATTTCAGTTTATTTTTATCTTCTGCTTCTAAAATATAAGAACAGTTTTCTTTAATAGTTTCCTGGAAGACGATGTCTAGGTTCTTTATTTGATGATGACCTTCAGGTATTCCAAATATTCTTAAATTATTTCTCTTGGATCTATTTTCCAGCTCAGTTGTTTTTCCAATGAGACATTTCACATTTTCTCTATTTTTGCATTCTTTTCATTTTGTTTGTTCTTGATTTCTCATAATATTATTAGCTTCCACTTGCCCAATTCTCACTTTTAAGAAATTATTTTCTTCAGTGAGCTTTTGTACCTCCTTTTCCACTGGGCCAATTCTGCTTTTCAAGGTATTCTTTTCATTGGATTTCTGAGCCTCTTTTGCCATTTGGCCTATTTTGTTTTAGGGTATATTTCTTTTGTCTCCTCTACCAAGATGTTGACTCTTTTTGTTCACGGTTTTCTTTTATCATTTTAATTTCTCTTCCCAATTTTTCCTCTATCTCTTGTTTTTTTAAAATCCTTTTTGAGTTCTTCCATGATCTGAGTTCAATTCATATTTTTCTTTGAGGCTTTGGAAGCAGAAATTTTGACTTTATCTTCTGAATGTGTGTTTTGATCTTATTTGTCACCATAGTAACATTCTAAGTTCAAATTTTTTTCTGTTTTTTTTTTTTGTTTGTTTGTTGTTGTTGTTGTTGTTGTTGTTATTGTTGTTAATTGTCCACCCTATTTCTTGAGATTGAACTCAACACTAAAGTATTTCCCAAATGGAGTGGACATTATTTCAAGCTGCAGTATATATATATATTTAGAGGCAATTTTGGGAATCTATATGTATGTTTTTGATTCTTTCAAGGGGTTATGACCTAGGGAAAGGTGTGTTTACTACTATCTTGCAATGTGCACTGATTTGTGAGCAACTACAACCTTCTTTTCAATCCTAGAAGTGTGACCAGGGTCCTTGCTTCCCTGTGGCCACAAGCTCTGCTGTGTTAATACTCCTCCTTGCCCTAGGACTACTATACAGTTTGTGACTCAGATCCAAATACCAGCAAAGGTCACTGTAAATCTCATTCTGACCTATTATCCAATCATGACATCACCTGAAAGGTCTGGAAACTACCACTGATGTCAGTGATTCACTCGCCCTGAAAGATACTCCTCCTTTTTCAGACCTGTGCTTGCATTGGTGGTCCTGTGATGGATTGTGCTCTTCTTTCACCCTGGTCTAACAGACCTTTCCTGCTTACTTCCAAGTTATAACAAGTTTAAAAATGGTTTCACTCCATTATTTTTTTTCTGCCACTCTAGAATTTATTTAGAGTAATTTAATAAAGGTATTTAGAGAGAGTAGTGGAAGAGCTCAGAGGAATTTCTGTCTTTACTCTGCCATCTTGATTCTGCTTTTTGGAGTATTATTTAAGTGATTATGAATACTTGACATATCCTTTGACCAATTATGTATTGGACAATGAGTCTTAGTCTTATATAGTTATAAATCATTTCTATATCAGAGATATCATATCTTATCATAGAAATATGAAGCAAAAGATTTTTTTGGATTTTTTTTACCATTTCCCTTATTAGCCTATGCACATAAATCTCATCACTAAAGAAGCTATTTAGTTTATTGAAATCAAAGCTACCTTTTATTTTATCTATTTTAATTGTTTCTTTATTTGGTTAAGAATACATGTCTTATCCCTAGCTAGGGAAGGTTTATGTTTTGTTTCACTTCTAGTTTTTTCGTAGTATGATTTTTAATATTAAGATAATGTACTCTATTAAAAATTTATGGTGATATATTGGATTACTTGCTGTCTAGGGAAGGAGTGGGGAGAAGAGAGGGAGAAATAAGGTTTTGCAAGAGAGAATGTTGAAAATTATCTTTGTGTATATTTTGAAAATAAAACAATCTATTATTTGAAAAAAATCTACTTACCCACAGAAAACTTATATGCATTTAAGGTGCCTATTTTATAGGATTTTAGAAATGATAGGTGACTGAGGGAAATGAAAATATAGCATTGTATTCATTATTAAGCAAAAAATTATAAAATTTGGTTTTGTTTTTTATCCATTAGTAATATAATACCTTGGTTAAATCAAGCATTAAAAATAATAACTTACCTGATATATTATTTACATTTTCTAATTTGATCTTCATAAACCACTTTGTGAAGTCTCTAGTGCATTTGATGGGAGATGGAAAGGAGTGGGGAGTACATTAATGGTACCACTTTTTAAAATGATGACATTACAGAGATATGTCTCTGGGTAATAAGGTGAAAATAACTTATAGTCAAGAGTAGTTCTAGGGACAGAGTTCAAGTTGTTGATAGCAGAGAAATGAATACAATGGCTAGAATACAGGTGTCATGGAAATGGTGAGTGAAATTAATAAAAATAAATATAAAAATTTTTGAAAAATAATTTATGATCAAATGTAATATAAGGTGTTATTCTGCCAGAATGTTTTGCATTTTCTCAAAAGTTTTTACTAAATATTTTTCCCCAGGTAATTTCTATTTTGTAATTCATCAAACACTGAGTTAAGTTCTCTGGTTTCTGCTTTTCTCTTGTCTAGTCGATTAAATGATCTAGTTTTAAAATAATGTCAAATGGTTGTTATGATTTTTGCTTCATGATAACACATTGAGGTCTGCAAATGCTTTTCTCAGTCTATTCCTATTTCTCTTTATCATTACTCTTGATATTTTAGGTTTTTATTTTTTTTTATTTTCCAGAAGAATATTATTATTTTATCAAATTCTATAAGTACTCCCATGAAACTTTAGTATAGCATTCAAATTGAAAAAAATTTTTGGTAATGTCACTTTTATTACATTGGCATGGGCTAGATCCTATTATTAAAGTTGGGTTTTTTTAGTGCTTTAAGATAGACCAATCTCTTCAAGTATTTTGTGTGCTTTGGTATGTTGATTCTCAGATATTTTATGTGATAGCTATTTGGAATTGTATTTCTCTCTTTAGTTTCTTGTGTTTTATTATCATGAAGAAATGCTATTAATTTTTGAGTATTTATAGTCTTAGTTAATATCTTTAAAGATTTTCTAGGATTTTTCAAATATCTCACCAGAAGTCAGCAAATAAGAATAGTTTTATCTCTTTCTTTGGTTTCTTTCCCTAGTCTTCTTATTGCTAGATTTTCAAAAATTATTTCTAATAAGAATATCTTTCTTTGCTCCCATCTTTATGCAAAAAAATGTTCTAATGTATCTATTGCATGTAATATTTGCTTTTGATTTTATAAAGATGTTTTTATTATGTTAAAAAAGATCCCTGTATGAGTATACTTTGTAAAGTTTTTAAGCATAAATGAGTGTCATACTTTGCTAAAGGCTTTTTTTCTGAATCTATCTATTGAGAAGATCATGTGTTTTGGAATATTTTGGTTTTAAATATGGTTAAAATATTTTTTATGATTTCCCCAATGTTGAACCACCCTTGCATCCCTGATATTCATCTCATTCATAATTGTTGTAGTCTGCTTTAAATAATTTTGTTTAAAATTTTGAGCCAATATTCATTAATGATATTGACCTGTTTTCCTTTTATGTTTTATCTCACCTTCGTCTAGCTATTAGGACTATAATAAAAGACACATCTTGTTTTACATGCATTTGCATGTATTTGACTGTGGATAAAGAATTCTGAAAGAAATCCACATTCAAAAAAAACAAAACTATTTTAACTTTATTGTACACTTTGTCTTTGTCCCTCTATCTCTGTCTCTCTCCCTCCCTCCTTTCTTCCTTCTCTCCTTCCTTTCCTCCTTCCATCCCTCTTTTCCTCCTTCCCTTTCAAACTCCCTCCTTTCTTCCCCCCCCACTAAGTGCCTTTCACTTAGCTCAACTTTTTTAAAATAATAAAATAAAAAGTATATTTGTAAAACAAAAAAAAAAAAAAAAACAAAAACAAAAAAAAAACAACTCTCCAAGTGAAAAGAGTAGAAAAATTAAAGTGAAGAAAGACTGCCACCTCTGCCATATTGGGAGCTTGGCTTGAAACCCAGAGTAATCCTAGAAGGACCCCATAGAGGTGGCTGCCCTCCTCATTCCATGTGTTCCCCCACCTGCTATTGCTTCTCTGTCCTGGGTCCTCATGTATCTTGAACCATCTGTAGGCACCCTCCCTCTATGGGTCTTCTTTTTACCTTCTTCCATCCCTTCCTTCCCTAGGTCCATCAGCAAATTCAAATTATGTAAAAATTCTTTTGCACAGTGATTTGTGAAAAATCACACCTACTTAAAATGAGATTGGTCTTTATTTGATTTAAAAGGATTTCCTAAAGTAAGTTTTCTTTATTTTTGAAAAAAAATTGTGAACTATGGTTATTAATGGTTCTAGAAAAATTTGAATAAATACTCCTACAAATCTATCATGAGTAGAAGTTTATTTTTATTTTGTTTTTCGTGGTTTAGAGATAGATTTATTATATTTTCTGAGACTGGGTTATGTAAGATCTCTATGTAGCTTTCTGATATTTTATTTTATATTTTGATATGTTTTATACTTTGTTATGTTCTTACTAAGTGCTAATGAGATAATAAGATATTAGGTTCTTACTAAGTGCTAAGTTGGTATTGACAATTCTCTAGTTCTGGCCATGACTGGGAGTTTTACTTGTGAATTCCTGGGGAAGAGCTTGAATGCTTAGGAGGAGCAAGTTCATTGGTTGAAGTAATTTTTCCCAGAAGCCCTTGCATTATCCCACACCCATTCTCTGGGAGGATAAAAGAAGGAAGTCACTACTCTGGACCAGAGTTAACAGCAACTGTCTGGAGACAAGGGTTCTCTACAGGAAGAAGAATCTGTCTGAGAGATTTGAGTTGACACAGCAGATCTCCTCCCAGAGAGCGATTGGCAGCTTCTGAAGACAACAGCACATTACAATACTTCACTATTTCTTTTGTGTTCTCAGTTTTTTAGCATTTAATTGCTTAATATGTTCTAATAATCTTTTTTTTTATTTTTGTGGTTTTGTTTGATTTCAACATGCTCATTTGCCATTTTAGCAATATTTCTTCCCTCTTTTTTTTTTATCAGATTAGCTAAAAGTTTATTTTTATTAGTCTTTTCAAAGAATCAGCTTTTAATTTTATTATAGATTTTATGGAGGGCTATTTCCAATGTATCTATTTCTCCTTTAATTTTTGATATGTTCTCTTTTGCACTTATTTTGTCTGTCGACCTAATTTTTAAGTGCATATTCAGTTCATTATTCCTGTCCTTGTATTTTTCTAATATATGTTTGTAGGAATCCCTTGAGCATTGCTATAGCCACATCTAAGAACTTTTGTTATTTCAACACTATTTTTTCAGATAATTATTAATTTTGTTCTTTAACTTACTCATTATTTTAGGATTTCATTGTTAAATCTCCAGTTGAGTCTATATTTTGTTTGTATGAAAAATGAATATATTTTAATATTCTATGGTCTAGAAAGGCATGAATGCTTTCTGCTTTTTCTTTCACTTGTTTGCAAATTTCTGTGCTCAGCTAATGATCATTTTTTGTAAAATTCCCATGTGCTATTAGGTATATCCTTTTGCAGTCCACTTTCATAAATATTTTATCTCAAGTTTTTGAGGAATTTGTTAGGCCCCCTATTTTCTCTTTTGTTTATCTTTCTGCTAGACTTATCCAAAACTAATAGGTGAACATTGGAGACTCCTGTCACTATTGTTTTACTATACATATATATATATATGTGTGTATATATATATATATATATAATCTTCTTTTAGCACAGGTATTTCTTTTTTGCATTTGAATGTTAAGGCATCTGAAACCTATCTGAAACATATAGGTGTATTATTGACATGTTCCTTTCAGTTTCTTTATTTATCCCCTCTTTATTTTTTTTTTTTTGGCTTTGTCAACATGGTAGCAACTTCTGCTTTTTTTAGATTCTCTTTGTACATGGTCATTTTCACCCCATTCTGTAAGTTTCCTTTTGTCTCTTTTTCAAAATATTTCTTATAGATAATGAATTGTAGTTTTGTTTTCTTGTCTAATGTCACTTTTTTGTTGTTTTATTAGATTGTTTAACCAATTTCCATTTAAAGTTATGAGTTAGGTTGATATTTTTCTTAGATTGCAGTTTTGTTTGTTTTTTTCCCTCTAATGTAAAAACAATACTTGTTCTTTTATTCATTGTAGTTTCATTTTTTTAAAGAAAGATCTACTTCCATTGATGCTATTTCATTCTCTTTTTCTTTTTTTTATTAATTTTATAATTATAATTTTTGACAGTATATATGCTTGAGTAATTTTTTTACAACATTATCCCTTGTATTCATTTTTCCAAATTTTCCCCTTCTTCCCTCTACTTCCTCCCCTAGATGACAGGCAATCCCATGCATATTAAATGTGCAACAATATATATCCTACATACAATATATGTGTGTAAATCCAATTTTCTTGTTGCACGGTAAGAATTGGATTTCGAAGGTATAAGTAACCTGGGTAGAAAGACAGTAGTGCTAACAGTTTACATTCACTTCCCAGTGTTCCTTCTCTGGGTGTAGCTGTTTCTATCCATCATTGATCAACTGGAAGTGAATTGGATCTTCTTTATGTTGAAGATATCCACTTCAATCAGAATATGTCTTCATATAATATTGTTGTTGAAGTGTATAGGGATCTCCTGGTTCTGCTGATTTCACTCAGCATCAGTTCATGCAAGTCTCTCCAAACTTCTCTGTATTCATCCTGTTGGTCATTTCTTACAGAACAATAATATTTCATAACATTCATATACCATAATTTTCCCAACCATTCTCCAATTGATGGACATCCATTAATCTTCCAGTTTCTAGCCATTACAAAAAGGGCTGCCACAAATATTTTGGCACAAACAGGTCCCTTTCACTTCTTTAGTATTTCCTTGGGATATAAGCCCAGTAGTAGCACTGCTGGATCAAAGGGTATGCACAGCTTGATAACTTTTTGGGCATAATTCCAGATTGCTCTCCAGAATGATTGGATTCTTTCACAACTCCACCAACAATGCATCAGTGTCCCAGTTTTCCCACACCCCCTCAACATTCATCATTATTGGTTCCTATCATCTTAGCCAATCTGACAGGTGTGTAGTGGTATCTCAGAATTGTCTTGATTTACATTTCTCTGATCATAGTGATTTAGAACACTTTCATATGAGTGGAAATAGTTTCAATTTCATCATCTGAAAATTGTTCATATCCTTTGACCATTTATCAATTGGAGAATGGCTTGATTTCTTATAAATTAAAATCAATTCTCTGTATATTTTGGAGATTGAGGCCTTTATCAGAACCTTTAAGTGTAAAAATGTTTTTGTTACTTCCCTTCTAATCTTGTTTGCATTAGTTTTGTTTGTACACAAGCTTTTTAATTTGATGTAATCAAAATTTTCTATTTTCTGATCAATAATGATCTCTAGTTCTCCTTTGGTCACAAATTCCTTCCTCCTCCACAAGTCTGAGAGGTAAACTGTCCTATGTTCCTCTAATTTATTAATGATCTTATTCTTTATGCCTAAATCTTGGACCCATTTTGATCTTATCTTAGTATATGGTGTTAAATGTGGGTCCATATCTAATTTCTGCCATACTAATTCCCAGTTTTCCCAATAGTTTTTTTTTCAAATAATGAATTCTTATCCCATAAGTTGGGATCTTTGGGTTTGCAAACACTAGATTGCTATAGTTGTTCACTATTTTGTCCTGTGTACCTAATCTGTTCCACTGATAGACTAGTCTATTTCTTAACCAATACCAAATGGTTTTGGTGACTGCTGCTTTATAATATAGCTTTAGATCAGGTACAGCTAGACCACCTTCATCTGACTTTTTTTTTCACTAATTCCCTTGAAATTCTGGACCTTTTATTCTTCCATATGAATTTTGTTGTTATTTTTTTCTAGGTCATTAAAATACTTTCTTGGAAGTTTGATTGGTATAGCACTAAATTAATAGATTAGTTTGGGGAGTATTGTCATCTTAATTATATTTGCACAGCCTATCCAAGAGCAATTAATAGCTTTCCAATTATTTAAATCTGACTTTATTTTTGTGGCAAGTGTTTTTTAATTTTGCTCATATAAATCCTGCCTTTTCTTTGGTAGATGGATTCCTAAATATTTTATACTCTCAACATTTGTTTTGAATGGAATTTCTCTTTGTATCTCTTGCTGTTGCATTTTGTTTGTGATATATAAAAATGCTGAGGATTTATGTGGATTTATTTTGTATCCTGCAACATTGCTAAAGTTGAGTTATTTCTAATAACTTTTTATTAGAATCTCTGGGTTTCTTTAAGTATACCATCATATCATCTGTAAAGAGTAATAGTTTGATTTCCTCATTACCTACTCTTATTCCTTTAATCTCTTTCTTGACTCTTATTGCCCAGGCTGGCATTTTCTAATACAATATTGAATAGTAATAGTGATAGTGGGCAACCTTATTTCATTCCTGATCTTACTGGGAAAGGTTCCAGTTTATTTCCATTACATATTATGACGATCTTAAGTATATGCTCCTTATTATTTTAAGGAATAGTTCATTTTTTCCTATACTCTCAAGTGTTTTTAGTAGGAATGGATATTGGATTTTATCAAATACTTTTTCTGCATCTATTGAGATGATCATATGTTTTTTTAATTTGATTATTAATATGGTCAATTATACTAATAGTTTTCCTAATATTAAACCAGCCCTGCATTCCTGGTATAGATACTACTTAGTCATAGTGTATTATTCTGGGGATGATTTTCTGAAGTCTTTTTGCTAATATCTTATTTAAGATTTTAACATCAATATTCATTAAGAGATTGGTCTATAGTTTTATTTCTCAGTTTTCAACCTATCTGGTTTAGGTATCAGTACCATGTCTGTGTCATAAAAGGAGTTTGGTAAGACTCTGTTTTCCCCTATTTTTTCAAATAGTTTATATAACATTGGGGCTAATTGTTCTTTAAATGTTTGGTAGAATTCACATGTAAATCCATCTGGTCCTGGGGATTTTTTCCTAGGGAATTGATTAATAGCTTGTTCTATTTCTTTTTCTGAAATGGGGCTATTTAAGCTGTTTACCTTCTCCTCTGTTAATCTAGGAAGCCTATATTTTTAGAGGTAGTCATCCATTTCACTTAAGTTATTTAATTTATTGGCATGAAATTGGGCAAAGTAACTCATTATTTCTCTAATTTCCTCTTCATTGGTGGAAAGATCCCCCTTTTCATTTTTAAGACTAACAATTTGATTTTCCTCTTTCCTTTTTCTGATCAGATTTACCAAAGTTTTATCTATTTTATTGGTTTTTCATAAAACCAACTCTTAGTTTTATTTATTAATTCAATAGTTTTTTTTTTAACTTTCAATATTATTGATTTCTCCTTTTAATTTTAGAATTTCAAGCTTAGTTTTTGGTTGGAGGTTTTTAATTTGGTGTTTTTCCAGCTTTTTAAGTTGCAGGCCCAATTCATTGATTTTCTCTTTCTCTATTTTATTCAAGTAAGCCTGTAAAGATATAAAATTTCCCCTAATTACCACTTTAGCTGCATCCCACAAATTTTGGTATGATATCTCATCATTGTCATTATCTTGGGTAAAATTATTAATTGTTTCTATAATTTGCTGTTTCACCCAGTCATTCTTTAAGATGAGATTATTTAGTTTCCTATTACTTTTTGGCAAATTTACCCCTAACTTCTTGTTGTAGTTTTTATTGCATTGTGATCTAAGAAGGAGGCATTTACTATTTCTGCCTTCCTGCATTTAATTTTGAGATTGTTATGTCCTAATAGATGGTAAATTTTTGTACAGGTTCCATGAACTGCTGAGAAAAAAGTATACTCCTTACTATCACCATTCAGTTTTCCCCAAAGATCTATCATACCTAGTTTTTCTAATATTCTATTTACCTCTCTAATTTCTTTTTTATTTGTTTTGTGGTTTGATTTTTCTAATTCTGAGAGTGCAAGGTTGAGATCTCCCACTATTATAGTTTTGCTGTCTATTTCTTCTTACAATTCTTTTAACTTCTCCTTTAGGAAGTTAGATGCTATACCACTTGGTGCATATATGTTTAGTATTGATATGGCTTCACTGTCTATGCTACCTTTTAGCAGGATAGAGTTTCCTTCCTTATCTCTTTTAATTAGATCAATTGCTGCTTTTGCTTGATCTAAGATAAGGATGGCTACCTCTGCTTTTTTGGCTTCATAGATTCTGCTCCAACCTTTTACCTTTATTCTATATGTATCTCCCTGCTTTAAATGTGTTTCCTGTAAACAACATATTGTAGGGTTCTGACTTTTAATCTAGACTGCTATCTGCCTCTGTTTAATAGGAGAGTTCATCCATTCACACATTCACATTTACAGTTAAAATTACTAATTCTGTATTTCCTGATATAATATTATCCCCTGATTATGCTTTTTCCCCCTTGTCCCCCCTGAACCCCTTCCCCAGTATTGAATTTATGGATCCCACTTGTGATGCACAGCCCTCCCTTTTTAGTATCCCTCCCCCCTTCTTTTAAGTCCCTTCCCCTTTCTTGTACTTTTCCCTTATTCCTCTTTTCCTTTCCCCCTTATAATGAGGTGAGAGAGAATTCTCTGAAAAACAAATATATTAATTATTTACTCTTTGAGCCTACACTGATGAGAGTAAGATTCACACAATGTTTCTCCCCCTCTCTAAGTTCCCTCAGATGTGCCTCTTCCTGGGATGTGTTTCCCTCTTTTTATCTCTCCTTTCCCTTTCTCTGATACTATACCCTTCCTTTTAATACTTCCCTTTTTATTTTATATCAGTAAAATCAAATTATCCATGTGGACTTTCTGTATATCTACAACAGAGTTACAGTTCTCAGGAGTTCTTTTTACCTTTTTCTGCTTCTCTTGAGTCTTGTGGATGTAAATCAATTTTTTTTGTTTAAGTCTGCTTTTTTTCTTAGAAACAAATGGAATTCCTCTGTTTCATTAAATTTCCATCTTCTTCCATGGAAGAAAATGCTAAACTTAGCTAGGTAGTTTATTCTTGGTTGCAGTCCTAGTTCTTTTGCCTTTTGGAATATCAGGTTCTAGGTCCTTTAATGTGGAGACAGCCAGATCTTGGGTGATCCTTATTGTGGCACCTTGATATTTGAATTGTTTTTTTCCTAGCTGCTTGAAATAGTTTTCCTTTGTTTGATAGTTCTGCAGCTTAGCCACAGTGTTCCATGGAGTTCTTTTTGTAGAGTTTTTTTCAGAAGGTGTTCGATGAATTCTTTCAACGCCTATTTTCCCTTCTGTTTCTATTATCTCTGGACAGTTCTCTTTGTTGATTTCCTGTAAAATAGAATTTAGGCTTTTTTTTCCCATAATTTTGGGAAGTCCAATGATCCTCAGATTATGTCTCCTACATCTATTTTCCAGGTCTATAGATTTTTCCAGTAAATATTTGATGTTATTCTCCAGCTTTTCATTTTTTTTTTGTTTTGTTTTGTTTGACTGATTCTTGGTTTCTCAATGAATTATTCATTTCTATTTGTTCAGTCCTGATTTTTAATGAGTTATTTTCTTCATTCATATTTTTAGTTCTTTTTGTATATGTCCAATTGAGTTTTTAAATGAATTATTTTGCTCTGTTGAATTCTTTTTCATTTCACTAATTTTTTTTAGTGAGTTATTTTCTTTTTCCAAATCGCAAATCCTACTTTCTTGGGAATTTTTTATCTTTTCCAATTCAGAAATCCTACTTTTCTGTGATTTTTTTAGCTTTTTCTAATTCACAAATTTTGTTTTCCTGCACCTCCTATGAATTCATTATTTTTTCCAATTTCAGGATGTTGTTATTCTCTATCATAGCTTCTCTTTCCTTTCCCCATTTTTCTTCAAACTCTCTTAACTTTTTAATAGTCTCTTCTAGGAGAGAGTTATGTGATGGGGGCAAGTATCATTCCCCTTTAGGTTGTTATCTGGAGACTATCTGCTGTTAGCCTTCTTGGGATTGGATACCTGTTCTTTCTCTGTATAGAAGGTATTAATCATTCTCTTCAGTTTTTTACTCATTGTTAATAGATAGGATGGAAAGGGGCAAAATTGTGACTGGGATATTAGAGAGCTCTGGGAGAGAGTTCCCCTCCCCCCTGGAAACGACTTAGAGGTGGTTAGCATGGCTAAATTTCGAGGAGTGCCCAGTGAAGGACCCCCACTGTGTGGCCTAGCAACTTCTCGGAGACTAGAAGCTGAACAGTAAAAGCGTCACAAACCCCAGCCAAAGCCTCCTGTGGGACCATGGATATTAGCAGTTGACATGGAAAAAGCCCCTGCACTCAAACCGGAAGTTTCTGCCTGGAAAACACAGTCCCTGCTGTGAAAGTTCCATGCTGCTGGAGTTCCACTGCTGCTGGAGTTTCGCTACTGGGAGAATTCCACTGCCTCAGGCTGAACCCCATATTATGTGTATTAGAGGCTGTTCCGGGCTGTGTCCCCACTGTTCAGCTGCTCAGGTTCTTAACTGCCCCAAGGAAAAGCCCCAGACAGCAGCAGGTGCCTGCACAGCTGTGCCGAGATCTGTATTAGGTCAATTACAGTTTGGGGTAATTATATTTTCTGGCTTTTTACTTTAAAGTGGCTTTGATTGTTCTTCTGAACTGCTGTTTTATAAGCAGAGAAGAGCTTATAGCCTGTGTCAGATTCCCCTATCTCAGTGGCTTCTCTAATCCCAGAGTTCTCCCCAGCCCGATTGGCACAGTGTGCTAGCCCTTAGTCCAACCCTGTCTCTGCCGGTCTTTTTTTCCTCCCCTCAGAACCGACTTTTCTGTCAAAATTCCAGATTCTCTTCAGCTGGTAAGTTGTGCTTCTAATCCTTGTGGGTTTTACCAGTCCAGCGTTATTTTTGAGACTGATTCAACTAGTTGGTATTGAGGGAAGAAAGGAGCTTAGAAATTCGCTTGTATTTTCTCCGCCATCTTAGCTCTGCCCCCTCAACCTGTCTTTTCAAGATTCTATTTCACTCATTCTCAATCCCCACTCTTATTACTATCACTTTTCCTTTGGGATTCTGCTTAATATTAGTTCCTGTGTCATTCCTGTTTTTATCTGGTTATTTTATTCTTCCCTTCTTTTTCTCCTCTAAGTCAAATAGATTCCCTTTTCTTCCTGTCTCTTTCAGAATAGTTCTATTCATTATTTTAAATTTCACTGTAATGCTCTTTTCTGAGAGAGTTTTTCCTCACTCGCTTCATTATCCATCCTTGTTTTCATTTTACTATAATCCTAATTCTTTGGTTCATGGCCCCTATCATGATCTAGTCTCTTTTCTCTTATTTCTCATGTATTCAAAACTTCTGATATATCTTTTCTGCCTTTTCTTTCACCTCTAGGCACTTTCTGCCATTGCCTAGTAGTAGTTTTCCTTGGAGATTCTATTTTTCCATTATGCCTAACTAGTAAAGCAATGCCAATTCCTGAAGATGACAGAGTGCAATAGTAGAATCATCCCCCTACTTCACTCCTGATTATGTCACCTGCTATTCATCTATATCCTCCCTCAACTTGCCTTCTTTGTCCCATTTGCCTGCCTGAATTCACACCCTTCTACTCTCCATGTGCCAATTGCCCTGCAGGAATTCCAGCTTTCTCCTCACATGAGGAAGAATGAGTGGTCTTTTTAAGCATTAAGTCCCTCAGACTTCAGCCAGAACAGGGTCTCCATCTCCCTTCACAGAATATCAACTATTCATCAATGGAATCAAAGTAAGGCCTCTTATTATTCCTCCCCTTTATTCATTTTCTTTTCCTTCTCAGCTACTCTCCTGAAGGCTCTTTACTTCCTGAAAGACCACAAGGGTCATCTTTTTGCTAGCTTTCAATTTGATGTAGACACATCACTCTGCTCTATTTCCCTACTCCCCTCCCTTTTATGCATCCTATTTGGAATGTAGTACCTCCTCCCCAATATTGTTTTACCTGTAAGCAGGATGTTTCAAAGTTATGTCCATAGTGCCCCATGCTTTCCTCTTCACTATTACCTATACCTATATCCCTATCTACCTGTGTATATATTTTTAAAGTTTCTTACTGGTCTCTTTGCTGCCACTCTGTTGCTATTTTCCTTAGCTCCTCCATTCATTTACCCTTCCTCCATTTTTGTTACCTAGTGTGTTCAAGAGAAAATAATATCTTCAGATGTGGTTCTTTTTCTAATGTTTAAAATTCCTCTTTATTACTTAATGTCTATCTTTTTTCACTTATGAGAAATTCAGATTTGCAGAATAGTTTACCCTGGGATAAAAAATTTTTGGAACACATCCCCTCCTATATTTTCTGGTGGATACAGGATAGTGTGCTCTTTAAAGGTCTTTTTTCTGATTGCTTGAACAACTTGTTTCTGGATTGAATTGTTAAAGTGAATCACTCTCTCTTGTAGTTTCTCTTTCCTTTTTTTTCTTTGAATTGGTATTTCATTTTCTTCATTCAGAAGTTCTGGCCAGTTACCTTGCATTATTTCTTACATTATGGTGTTAAAAGTTTTTTTTTTTTTGTTTGGTTTGTTTTTTGCTTTGTCATGTTCTTCTGGGATATCTATGATTCTTAGGTTTTTTTCTACACATTCCATCTTCAGGATCAGAATATTTTGCTTCAAAATGGGAGTATATTTTCTGTAAATGTTACTGGATTTATCTTGCTGTTCTTCTCCCAGAGTGTCCTCCTCTAATGTCTTTTCATTCTTTCATTTCTTTGTCAAAACTTGTCAGCACAGATTCAAGGTTTTCTATTATATTAATTATTTTGGGATGTTCAAAGCATAAATTCTATTCTAATAATTGCCATTTATCTTTTAAACCACTCAGGAACAGCATATTGTAGTTGCATGTTGTAAAATACCACACGGTCTTTTATATCATCAAAGTATTAGATTATTCTACTCTATAGTATTTAATCATAGATGGCTAAACTTAAATAGATATTGAGGTTACCTTTTCTTCTGTTGTTAGTGCTTTCTTCTAATATTCAAGATAGTTGAGTTTTCTTCTCTTTCTTCTAATATTCAAGATAGTTGAGTTTTCTTCTCTTTAAGCTCTTTTTTGGTAAGATAAAATTTCCCCCTGCTTATTTTGTCTTATCATTCTCTAACTCTGTTCCCTCTTACAGTGATTTTCCTGGAGCCTGGATCTCAAAGCATTTTACTATGTGTTTTCATGTGGTCTCCTTACAACCACCAAACATACACACATACAATACTATGTCTATAGTTATATATACCTAATGCTTAGCACAGCCTTTGGCATATAGTAATTACTTAATACATGTTTTTTCATTCATTCATTGCATATATCCATTTCTCTCCATTCATATTGCCACCAACTTAGTTCAGGCTTTCATTTCCCTTATGAACTGTTGCAATAGTTTTCCATTTGCCACTTCTATCTCATGTCCCCCTCCTACAATTCATTGCCACACAACTACCAAAGTTATTTTGCTATTGTATCATTCTGTCCATATCACTCCTCATTTCTTCCAATTTATTTCAGGAACTCCCTATTACCTCTAAAATCAAATATAAATATATTTGTTTGGCATTCTTTCTAATTTCTAATCTTCTTATATAATATTCTTCTCCAAACTCTCTATGGTCCATTCTATACTGGTCTAGGCTTTTCCTCACACATGATAATCTATCATTTCTGGTACTGATAATTCCCCATGGATGAAAATTTCTCTCTTTGGTGGAAGGAATGGATGGAAAGTATTAAGTTTTTTTTTGTTCTGTGGGTCTTGTAAAGTGCTCTACAGGGAATCTAAAATGATCATTTCCAAAAAAAATAATAATGGCAGCATTGTTGGAATAAATGTTTGATTTCTCAGCTTGAGTACTTCAAGGGCTAGTACATACTTAGATGACTTACATTTGGGTGTGCTTGCATAAGACAGAAAAATTCACTATTGTAGTACTTTGTAATAATAGAATATTTTGTGTAATATCTATTTTTGTATATCTTGGCTTTCCTTTAGATACTGATATTTACTGATATTGAGGGAAAATTGTGTAACCTACCATAAAAACTCTACATTCTAGAGTAGAATACCATTGACACTGTATAGAAGCAATACAGCTCAATGAAAATCATGCTGAATTTAAATTCAGGAACACCTAGTGTCTCAATAGTTGAGAAAGAAAAAAGGTTTAGAAATTTATGGATTTCTTCATATATATATAGTTCAGTCTTTTATTCATTGTATCATATTGTTTGTAGAAAGGATGTGATTTATATTCCCCACTTTGTCTTTTTTTTTTTTTTTTTTTTTTTTTTTTTTGCTGAGGCAATTGGTGTTAAGTGACTTGCTCAGGGTCACACAGCTAGGAAGTGATAAGTGTCTGAGACCAGAATTGAACTTAAGTCCTCCTGACTTCAGCCTGGTGCTCTATCCACTGTGTCACCTAGCTGTCCCTCCCACTTTGTCTTTTAAAGATATAATAATCCCTTGAATGGTTAAAAAAATTAATTTATTCTAGTCCCAAATGTCATTCTAAACAATGTTTACATTTTAAATGCTATGCATTTTGGATGAGTATATTTTTGCTAACTGCTGAATGTATGTTCATTTATACAATATTATCTGAGAAATTTAAAGAACACAATCTGAAAAAAAATCTGCTTCAATGATATCAAAAACAAAAATTTTTAATTTCGTCATGCTCTCTTTCAAAGTTTTCTTTTCTTTCCAAAAGATGGCATCCATATACAAAGGCAGGCTGTTAATCTCATTTGCTCCATACTTCAGTATAACAATTCTTTGCTTTTCCTGAGTTTGGTAGATTCATATTCTCTTTTGAGGTCTGATGGAAATTACACAGAACTGAATTATAGCAGATGGTACTAAGGAGACTAATCTCTATTAGAGTGATTAGAGATTTCCAAACTCAGATAAGTATAGACTAATATATTTAGACAAGAAACTAAGCCTTCTTAAGGAAGGACAACTATGAGTATTGGCAGTAAAAATTCCTCCATGATTAGCAAGCATTTTTTGCAAGATAACAAAAAATGATTTACTATACCTGGTTTTTTAAAGTGGCATATCTTTTCAGATGTTTTACAAATTCTGGTCGAGAAGTATTTCGTGCAATAATAAGAGCCATACTTCCATTATTTGATCTGTAAAGTAAATATTTTATTGTATATTGTATTTTAAGAAATCTAATTTAGAATCTAGCTTAGAATTCTAGAATAAAAAATAATTTACACAGTTCCTTTTATATAAACATAGATTATTAGCAGGTTTGGAGGAATCAACTTAATAATAATATATTATTTTGGTTTTTTTTCTTAATACTTACAGTGATTTTAAAACTACTGATGGAGCACTTCTAATCAATTCTGCTTATGAATTAACTTATTCTTCAAAAATCCATTTGACTAAAAAGTTCCATGGAAAGGAAACAAATACATTCTTTACAACTATCATGACATTAAATTACTAGAAATCCACAATTAAAGGGATAATAAAAGGAAAAAAACCACTAATCAAAATGAGTATTTCTTAGACATTATGATTAAAGTCTGAGAACCTCCCAAGAGAGAGGTTAGGGAATTAAGTGCTAGTAAAAAAGGGGAAATAGGAAAGGGTAATTTGGATGTTATGATTATATTTAACTCAATGGCAACTCGATATGATTTGCTTAAAAAAAATCACCCAATCCTAGAAAAGTTTTTGATTCAAATGGGGAAAAAAAGTCCTCTTAAGTTTTAATGTAAGGTATCAAGAAGATATTACTATATTTGGCATTAAAAGGTAGGGGGATGTTAACATCTACATCCATTTGATATTTTAAAGCTTTTTTGTTATTTGAATATCATAATCCTGAATAAAAAAAACTAATCATAAGATCAAAAAGTGTAAATGTTTGTATTTACTGTGACTTAAATATGTATATTAATATGCAGAAATGTGTATATTAATATTCAGAGGCATTAAAAGTCTTGGGAAAATAATGTAAAAAGAGTTTTTGACTAGAGACATAAACATAAATATTATGTTTATTTAAATGATTAAAATTCTATTTTAAGGAAAAAATTTGGAAATTGGCAACAGGGAAATAAAATCTCTTGAATTTAACAAGTCATATGATTTTATAACTATGAGAATTTAAAGATTATCTAGTTTAACCACTTCAATTTACAAAAGAAGTGATTGATAGCTTACCATATAGCTTGTCCAAGAATGCATCACTAATTGAAGGAAAATCTAGAGTGGAAGCCCAATTTTGTCAATCTAAGAACTGTAGTTTTTACTATACTGATTTTATTTAATTTATTTTTAAATATCATGTCCTCTAGAACATTTTAGGCTTTACATTAAAAGAGCACAATTTCTTAAAAGTTTATGTTGACAAAAGTTATTTCTAAATATATATGTATTGATATATTTAACATTGCCTAAATTACCCTATCATTCCATGAATTCTCTCTTATATTTCATATGATAAGATATTTTATTTTAAAGATATGATAAAGAGGAAGAAGAGGAGGAAAGAGCCAGAAAGGCTGATCAATACTTTTTAAACAATCTCACAAAATATGGAATATCCTATGTCTGTAGTTAGTACATCTCTGCAAAAGAAGAAGTTTCTCATATCTCTTCTTTGAGGCCATATTTATTCTCTGTAATTTTACAACATTCACTTTTTATTGTTTTGTGGTATTCTTTCTGTTTATATTGGCATAGTCATGCATGGTGTATATTGCTTCCTTGGCTCTGTTTACATACTTTGTACCAGTTCTTGTGAGTCTTTCCATGCATCTGTATGTTCATCATAATCATCATTTCTTACGCTCGCAATAATTTTCATTAAATTGATGTATCACAATTTACCCTTCCCCAATCTACTGATGTCTACTTTGTTTCTAGTACTTTAATGCTACAAAAGTAGTTTATGGAGACTTTGTTTTCATCAATAACCTCCCTTGTCTAGCTGTAGAAATTTCAAGTCAAATTATAGACATTTTAGTCATTTTATTTGCATAATTCCAAATTGTTCTCCAGAATGGTTGTACTGATTCATATCACATATTCAATAATCCATTAGTGTAGTTCTCTTTCTACAACACTCCAACGTAAACTATTCTTATTTTCTGTTTTCTTTGCCAATTTGCCAATATGAGGTAAAACCTTAGAGTTGTTGTAATGTGACTTTTTCTTACTTATTACTTCTTATGTGAAATATTCTTCCATATGTTCATTAATTATTTGCAATTCTTCTTTTGAGAATTGTTTCTTTTTATTTTAAACTGTTTATCTATCATAGAATGATTTTTGGTCATATATTTCTGTTAGCTGACTAAATATTTTGGATACCAAACTCTTATCCGAGAAAATTAATACAAAGATTTGTTCCCATTTGCTTCCTTTCTTAGCCTAGATTCAATAATTTTGTTTGTGTAAATCCTTTTAAATTTCATTAGTGATTTAAAAAAATATTTTTATACTGTCATTCCCCTTTGTTGCCCAAGAATAAATCATCTACCAATGGCAGTGAAGGATATATGTTCTATTATATTTCTTCAAAATTTTGATAGTGTCTTTAATATTGAGGCTATTTGATCCTAATTTCTGATAGTCTGGTTTCTAGTTTTCTCAGTAGATCTTATCAAATAGTAAGTATTTTTCTAAGTAATTTATGTTTGGGGGTTCAACAAACATTGGATTACTGGGTTCTATTATTCTTATTCTCACTTGTCTTGTATTCTATTATTTTACTTCTCTATTTTTTAAACAGTACCAAATGGTTTTGATGAATGTTGGTTAATAATATAATTTGAGGTTTGGAGATGCTATTCTCTCTTAAGTCCTCCCTTTTTTCATTATTTCTTCCTATCTAGAGCTTCTATTATTGAAATATTGAAATTATCATTGAAAATTAATATTATTATTTTATCAAATTCTGAAAAAATATCCTTTTGATTATTTAAATGATATAGAATAAAAATGAAAATTACTTTTGATAGTACTGTTATTATTGTATTGACCTTGCCTTGCTAAAAGCAATGAATATTGCTGCTACTATTTAAATTGTTTATTTCTCTAAGGAAATTATATAAATGGATATGTATAAACACTGAGAATATTTCATGCATTTTATATATTTTGAATTTCAATTATTGCCTTTTGGATTCTGTTGTTATTATACAAAAATACTGTTGATTTTTGTGTTCTTATTTTGCAACGTGCAACTTTGCTGAAGTTATTAATTAATTGTTGGATCAAAGTTATTATATTCACCTCTTTTTCTATATTTTATGTACAAGTATATATCAACAGGGGGAAATTGTTTCCCAATAGCTTCCCACACTTATGGGATCAAGATTTGAAAGAAATAATCTCATTGAACAGTGTCTGCATTTTATAGATATCAAATTTAATTATTATCTCTGATATTGGAGACTGAGATGACCCACGCTATGATAAGGTAACAAGATATTAATAGCAGTTATTTTGAGAAAAACTTCATTTGTCTTAGAAGAAGATATCAAAATTTATAAATATTACTTGAATTCTTTTAAACTTTTACTGACCTGGTATTAGGAACCAAGCCCTCTGGTATCATTGAACAACAGCAAGGGATTGCCATGATGTTGATGTTCAGGAAATGACCTTGAATCTTCTGCCACTGGTTGTTATAGTCTAAAAGTCATGAAAAATAATTACTTCACTGATTTACTATAACAATATGTTTGCAATATTTTATTCAAATTTCACAGAGGCCATTTTAGAACCTACCAGATTCTGTTGTTCTTTGTTCATTTCTAAAAAGAAAAATGCATTGTGTGAAAAAAACACACGAATATACTAAATATAAATTAAAAGACTTTAAACTAAGTATTACATCTTTTTTTCTAAGAATAGTAACTTTATTTGAAGAATTAAATTATAATGTATGATGATATATTTGGTGACTTCAAGAATCATTCAAAAATAGAAGATTATTATGTAGAAGATGATAACCAGGTAAAGTTAGAATGCTCTTCAATCTCTTTGTAAATTAGTCTTGTCATACACTTAACTGTGGGTGTCATTTTTTCTTCTTCTCCATCTACCTTTTTTTCTTTTTCTTTTTTTTTTTTTTGTAAATCCATTTGCTACCAGTTCTTTATGCAAATTATTTTCAAATCAATATATATTTCTTTCTTGCCCATGATAGCCAGTACAATATTTTCAACTATTAACTTGAGATCTCCACCTATACCACACCAACCACTAAAATTCAACATTTCCAAAACCAATATCTCCCCAACTTACTTTTTTCCCCAATTCCCAATTTCCCTATTCTACTAGCATTCTAGACTTGAAGTCTCAATCGTATTTGATGATTTCCTGTCCAACAACTATATCTGATTATTTGCCAAATCTCTTAAATTATACCTTCACATTTTTCATATTAATCCATTCATCTCTATTTCCCCCTACCTTCTCCCAGCTCAAGTCCTACCAAATATTTTATCTTAATTTCTCCTTTTCTTCGATTACACCTTACCTTATACATGTTTATTTTGTACTCAAGTTATTATGAACATTACATATGTAAATTATTTTATATTATGTATAATATGTACATTTTATTATATGTATATGTAAATTATCATGTACATAATTTATAATGTATATTTTAGCTCTATGATTTTATACTTCATGGTGAAGCTAGGGAGAAAACAATAGGACAAAATGTTCAGAAGAAATGTTAGATAAATCCTGTTTTGTAAAAACAAACAAACAAAACAAAACATATTATTACTCCTTCTGTCTCTCGTGAAATTGCATTTACTTTCAACTTAATTTACGCTCCTAATATACTATAAACTCCCTGAGAGAAAAGACCATGTCATTTTTCTTGGTATATCCCCAGAGTCAAACACATAGCAGTGTCAAACACATAGCAGTGCTAAATACATGATTATAGGATTAAGGCCTCTAAAGTAAACCATTTTGGGTAATTATGTTTACCTAGGGTATATGTATGCTGGTAAAAATAACTTGAACCCCAAAATATTGTAAATTATCAACATGTTCTGTTTCAGGAGAACAGGATAATGAAATTAACTTCTTAGAAAGCATAGTCTGGTGAGAAGAATAGGGCCAAAGTGCAGAAGGTCTTCCCTACTGATCTTCCATACCTATCCCCATTATAACCTGAGTAGTCACTTTAGGGAGAGAAGAATAAGAAATGGGTACCACTCCATTGAATCCCATGTCGTCTTTCTTCTTCTGCCTCCCATTTCATTCAAAAATTGTTGTTCTCATAAAGCAAAGTGAAAAAATCTTTATTACTTTCAGGAGCTGTTGGAGCCAAAGTGAAACCTGCTCTAACTGTCTTATCATTTTTCTTTTGGGACAAAACCTTTAGAGGGAAGGGAAATATGGTACAAAGGGGCAGAAGTCTGACTTTAGAGTCAGACAGACTTAGATTCAACATAATTTAATGTTCTGTATAGAATCAGACTGAGTCAGGAAGATAGGGATTCAAAATAAATCCTGAATGTGTAGCTTTAAGCAAATCATTTTAACTTTTTAAATAACCTAGGAAATTCTTTGTAACTAAATCTTGCAGGAAGGTGTGACTCTGTAAATGGCACAAAAAATTTCCTTATTGACAGTTAATCAAACCAATCACAGATCTGGCCAATAACATATATACACACATTAACATACACAGTTACATACCTACTGCCTTCCTGGAAGTTCTGTGAGGTTTTTGCAGGTAAAAATGTTATTTCACAGTTCTCAGGTCTAAAAGATAATAAGATTTCTTATAGATTATGCAGTATTGCAGAGATGTGAAAAAATTTTCTCATACATTGTATTATGGTAAACAGTATATTCTAGAAACCTAGAGAAATGCTTACTTGAGGCTTGCCAATGTTTTAATTGTAGCAAAGTCCTTCCTTTGATTAGGTGGCATCCAACGATGTTTTTCTGCCAAAGCCAATGTCCTTCCACCAAAGCCAAACATAGCCGAGAATCCAAAGCGAATAAACTTGCCTATACTACTGAATGTGCAGACATCTACTGTTTGTATATGTCCTGAAATAACAGTACAAAGAAATAAGATAGTAAAAACTGTATGGTGAATTTCCATAAGAAGATAATAAATCTGAAGCACTATGTTTAATTAATTAAAATAAAAGCTATCTTGAGCTCCATTGTATCATGATGAATGGTCTTTTCTTTTCCATTTATATCTCTAATTAATGAAGTCTCCATTTGGTTCTCCATCATGGTACAAAGGAGGCAGATACTAAGATGAAATACATATCTACTAATACTGTGGGTTCAATGTTGATCATAAGGATGGTGAAGTTACAGAAATCTAGAATGACTTTATTTCGTGGTGCATTTGTTTTTCCTTTATCTGAGTTACATCACCTTTCAGTTTTATGATAAAAGTTAAATGTTAACCCCACTTTTCTGAGATGATCTTTTTCTCTTCAAAAATAAATTCAGCTTGCACTCTAATGTATTATATGTGTGTGTGTGTGTAAAAGTATACAAATATATTCCTATAATCCTAAATAATAGTTGAAAACAATTCCATTCTTGGCTTTTAGCAAACATAATCATATATATATATATATATATATATATATATATATATATATATATATATATATATATATATATATATGAAGCAAAAACTTGAAATCATAGTCCTAATTTTGATGTTTAATAATTTTTACTTGGCTTTTTAACATTCGAGAAATCTTTCTTAGATTATGCCTTTTAGACATGATACTAAAGCCTCACAAATTTTGCTCTCATAGCTGAAGTACTGAGCATCTAGGTGGTACAGTAAATAGAGGGGAAGCCTGAAGTCAGGAATATTCATATTCTTGAATTCAGATCTGGTGTTAGATCTTTACTAGCTGTGTGATCTTGAGCAAGTGATCTTGCCTCAGTTTCCTCATTTGTAAAATGAATTGGAGAAGGAAATGGCAAGCCAATCCAGTATCTTTGCAAAGAAAACCCCAAATGTGACTCAGACAAAACTGAAAGGACTGAACAATAAAAACTCAAGGACTATTATTTGTTACATAAAGTAAAATATCCTTCTAAGGCATGACATAATTCTTACCCATTATAATATGTAATGTTGCAGTCTCTATGTGGGTGACTCCATAAATTGAATGTGCTAGTACATTAGTAGAACCTGTAAAATTGAGCAAGAGTTGATAATAAAAGAAAGAATTTAGGGGAAAAATTCAAATATCAAAATCACATATTAGTACTTAAATAAGTAACATTTTGGGAAAAAATGGGTATTTTTTAATTCCCTCACCCAATACCCCTCCACACATAAACACACACACACACACACACACACACACACACACACACACACACACACACTCAGTTTCAAAAAATCTCATCAGAAGGCCACTTTCATCTAGAGATGGCCACTTGACAAACTCTCCTATGAGCTTATATAAAGGCTCCTGTAATACTGCTGATACTGAAATCAGAGGGAGTAGAAAGGAGCATCAGAAGTTTAAACAAATCACGTAATTCATCCAAGACAGGTGAAATTACTCTATTCTGAAAACCAAAACAAGACATTAGACCCTCCATTAGAAATATATTATGTACCTCTAGAAAAAACCTGTTTAACAACTAACCTTTTCCCATCTCTTAGATTATGGTATTTGTATTTCTATTCAGCTACAGTCATATTTGATTACTTGATTTTGTTTCTCCAATAAATCATTAAGTAAATATATTCAATTTCATCACAGAAGGTAGAAACATTAAGCCTTTTTTCCACCATCGGTAAAGGCTTTATCAAACAGCCAAGAAGCCTAGAACTAGAACATCAGCTAAAGGTAGAAGTGAGAATCAACAATTCCAAAGTACTCCATTAAGGAGAAATAGAGTTTATGAACAATCCTGCTTATTGGAAAGGGTAGGAAAATCAATGATGCCTAAACTTTGAAAAATTATTAAAATAGGATCCAAACACCAAGTCTTAAGGGTATAGACTTTGTTTAGCCACAGACACTTCAGAAAACAAACAAACAATTCAACAAAAACCTATCATTTCCAGCCATTCACTACCATATCAAGAAAGAGAGAGCTACCAGTGCTTCCTGGAAAGGCTGATAAAAATCAACCAGAATTCAACAGAACATCCCAAATTTATCTTTCCTTGCTACTACTTCTGGCTCATTTGAGTCAATTGCCTTGGGCTTATTCCTCTAGATTATTTTTCTTGCTCTGCCCTTCTGTTTCACTTTGTCTTGGAATTTTTATTTCTGCCATTAACAAACTTCCTGTTATACTAGATACATTTTTCTCTCATACTCTTTTCCCCTACTTGCACTGATCAAAATCTGGCTAAGTATAAAAAAAACCATCATCCCTGGCCACCGTTTCCAGTATCAGATGTACTTTCTCTTGTGTTCTTGGGCATACTAGACCTGGAAAAAAAATTAGGTATACCAATTGATCCTCACCACTATTTCCATACCCTCCCTCTACCACCACATTTAGCAATCTGTTCACTTTCCATATTCTTCTCATTCATTTATCTATTTATATTCATTTACCTATACAATTCCGGTTTATGTAATCTAATGTTCCCTAAGTTTTTCATATATAGGTTGATAGCATCCTCAAACATGTTGGCTTCCAAATTCATCATCAGCCTCCTCAATTTCCATTATTTGTGCCTTTTATTATTCTTCAGTCATATATGAAGATGGCCATATGACTCAATCTAATACTATCCTCTATCCACAAATGCTTTCTGATCAAATTTTTATCTGAGAGAAAGGAGAAAAAATGTTTTTTCTAGTAATTCATGCACTGGAGTCTTTGAGCCAACAATTACGGATTTTATCTGGCACTCTCCACGACTTTTCTGCCAGTTTTATAGAGAAGCTAAAATTTCAGGAATTTTACCTAATGTATTTTTCCTAACATTCATTGCATTTATGATGCACTAAGTAATTTTTATTTGTGGGACTTTGCAGTCATATTAATGACCAGGATCCTCCAAACTCATTTTTGTTTGTTTTTTATTAATTTTATAATTGTCAAATTTTTACATTATCCCTTGTACTCCCTTCTGTTCCGAATTATCCTCTCCTTCCCTCCACTCCCTCCCCTAGATGGCAGGCAATCCCATACATATCAAATATGTTATAGTATATCCTAGGTACAATATATATGTGCAGAACTGAATTTTGTTGTTGTTGTTGCAAAGAAAGAAATGGATTAAGATGGTAAAAAATAACCTGGGGAGAAAAACAAATGCTCACAGTTTATACTCATTTCCCAGTGTTCCTTTTCTGGGTGTAGCTGATTCTGTCCATCATTGATCAATTGGAATTGGATTAGCTCTTCTCTATGTTGAAGATATCCATTTCCATAAGCATACATCCTCATACAGTATCATTGTTGAAGTGTATAATGATCTCCTAGTTCTGCTCATTTCACTCAGCATCAGTTGATGTAAGTCGCTCTAAGCCTCTCTGTATTCATCCTGCTGGTCATTTCTTACAGAACAATAATATTCCATAACATTTATATACCATAATTTACCCAACCAATCTCCAATTGATGGACATCCATTCATTTTCCAGTTTCTAGCCATTACAAAAAGGGCTACCACAAACAGTTTGGCACAAACAGGTCCCTTTTACTTCTTTAGTATTTCCTTGGGATATAAGCCCAGTAGTAGCACTGCTGGATCAAAGGGTATGCACAGTTTGATAACTTTTTGGGCATAATTCCAGATTGCTCTCCAGAATGGTTGGATTCTTTCACAACTCCACCAACAATGCATCAGTGTCCCAGTTTTCCCACATCCCCTCAACATTCATCATTATTTGTTCCTGTCATCTTAGCCAATCTGACAGGTGTGTAGTGGTATCTAAGAATTGTCTTAATTTGCATTTCTCTGATCAATAGTGATTTGGAACACTTTCATATGAGTGGAAATAGTTTCAATTTCATCATCTGAAATTTGTCTGTTCATATCCTTTGACCATTTATCAATTGGAGAATGGCTTGATTTCTTATAAATTAAAGTCAATTCTCTGTATATTTTGGAGATAAGGCTTTTATCAGAACCTTTAATTGTAAAAATGTTTTCCCAATTTGTTATTTCCCTTCTAATCTTGTTTGCATTAGTTTTGTTTGTACAAAAGCTTTTTAATTTGATGTAATCAAAATTTTCTATTTTGTGATCAATAATGATCTCTAGTTCTCCTTTGGTCACAAATTCCTTCCTCCTCCACAAGTCTGAGAGGTAAACTATCCTATGTTCCTCTAATTTATTTATGATCTCATTCTTTATGCCTAAATCATGGACCCATTTTGATCTTATCTTAGTATGTGGTGTTAAGTGTGGGTCCATATCTAGTTTCTGCCATACTAATTTCCAATTTTCCCAGCAGTTTTTGTCAAATAATGAATTCTTATCCCATAAGTTGGGATCTTTGGGTTTGTCAAACACTAGATTGCTATTTTTATTCACTATCTTGCCTTGTGAACCTAACTATTCTACTGATCAACTAACTAGTCTATTTCTTAGCCAATACCAAAGACTGCTGCTTTATAATATAGTTCTAGATCAGGTACAGCTAGGCCAACATAATTTGATTTTTTTTTCATTACTTCCCTTGAAATTCTTGACCTTTTGTTTTTCCGTAAGAATTTTGTTGTTATTTTTTCTAGGTAATTAAAATAGTTTCTTGGGAGTCAGATTGGTATAGCACTAAATAAATAGATTAGTTTAGGGAGTATTGTCATCTTGATTATATTTGCTTGGCCTATCCAAGAGCACTTAAAGTCTTTCCAATTATTTAAATCTGACTTTATTTTTGTGGCAAGTGTTTTGTAATTTTGCTCATATAATTCCTGACTCTCCTTTGGTAGATACATTCCCAAATATTTTATACTATTGACCGTTATTTTGAATGGAATTTCTCTTTGTATTTCTTGCTGTTGCATTTTGTTTGTGATGTATAAAAATGTTGAGGATTTATGTGGATTTATTTTATATCCTGCAACTTTGCTAAAGTTCTGAATTATTTCTAATAGCTTTTTAGCAGAGTCTTTGGGGTTCTCTAAGTATACCATCATGTCATCTGCAAAGAGTGATAGTTTGATTTCCTCATTATCTACTCTAATTCCTTGAAACGCTTTCTCGGCTCTTATTGCCGAGGTTAGTGTTTCTAGTACAATGTTGAATAGTAATGGTGATAGTGGGCAACCTTGTTTCACTACTGATCTTACTGGAAAAGGTTCCAGTTTATCGCCATTACATATGATGTTTACTGAAGGTTTTAAATATATGCTTCTGATTATTTTAAGGAATAGTCCATTTATTCCTGTATTCTCAAGTGTTTTTAGTAAGAATGGATGTTGGATTTTATCAAATGCTTTTTCTGCATCTATTGAGATGATCATATGTTTTTTGTTAATTTGGTTATTGATATAGTCGATGATGCTAATAGTATTCCTAATATTGAACCAGCCCTGCATTCCTGGTATAAATCCCACTTGGTCATAGTGTATTATCCTGGGGATGATTTTCTGTAGTCTTTTTGCTAATATTTTATTTAAGATTTTAGCATCAATATTCATTAGGAAGATTAGTCTATAATTTTCTTTCTCTATTTTCAGTCTATCTGGTTTAGGTATCAGTACCATGTCTGTGTCATAAAAGGAATTTGGTAGGACTCCTTCAATCCCTATTTTTTCAAATAGTTTATATAGCATTGGAGTTAGTTGTTCTTTGAATGTTTGATAGAATTCACATGTAAATCCATCTGGTCCTGGGGATTTTTTCATAGGGAGTTGGTTAATAGCTTGTTCTATTTCTTTTTCTGTAATGGGACTATTTAGACTATTTACTTCTTCCTCTGTTAATCTGTTAAGCTATATTTTGAAGGTATTCTTCCATTTTATTTAAGTTATCGAATTTATTGGCATAAATTTGAGCAAAGTAGCTCCTAACTATTTTTCTAATTTCCTTTTTATTACTGGTGAGTTCTCCCTTTTAATTTTCAAGACTAACAATTTGTTGTTCCTCTTTCTTTTTTTTTTAATCAGATTTACTAAGGGTTTGTCTATTTCGTTGGTTTTTTCATAAAACCAACTCTTAGTTTTATTAATTCAACAGTTTTTTTTTTTTACTTTCAATTTTATTAATCTCACCTTTTATTTTTTGAATTTCAAGTTTCGTGTTTTCTGGGGTTTTTTAATTTGTTCCTTTTCTAGCAATTTTAGTTGTAAGCCCAATTCGTTGGCCCTCTCTTTCTCTATTTTATGCAAGTAGGCCTCTAGAGATATAAAACTTCCCCTTATTACTGCTTTGGCTGTATCCCACACATTTTGGTATGATGTCTCATTATTGTCATTTTCTTGGGTGAAGTTATTAATTATGTGTATGATTTGCTGTTTTACCCAATCATTCTTTAGTATTAGATTATTTAGTTTCCAATTATTTTTGGTCTATTTTCCCCTGGCTTTTTATTAAATGTAATTTTGATTGCATTGTGGTCTGAAAAGGATGCATTTACTATTTCTGCCTTATTGCATTTGATTTTGAGGTTTTTATGTCCTAGTATATGATCAATTTTTGTATAGGTTTCATGAAATCCTGAGAAGAAAGTATACTCCTTTCTGTCTCTATTTAGCTTTTGCCAAAGATCTATCATATCAAACTTTTCTAGTATTCTATTTACCTCTTTGACTTCTTTCTTTTTTATTTTGTGGTTTGATTTATCTAATTCTGAGAGTGCAAGGTTGAGATCTCCCACTATTATAGTTTTGCTGTCTATTTCTTTTTGCAGCTCTCTTAATTTCTCTTTTAATAATTTAGATGCTATACCACTTGGTGTGTATATGTTTAATATTGATACTGCTTCATTATCTATGCTACCCTTTAGCAGGATATAATGCCCTTCCTTATCTCTTTTAATTAGATCAATTTTTGTTTTTGCTTGATCTAAGATGAGGATGGCTACCCCTGCTTTTTTGGCTTCATCTGAAGCATAGTAGATTCTGCTCCACCTTTTTACTTTTATTTTGAATGTATCACCCTGTTTCAGGTGTGTTTCCTGTAAACAACATATAATAGGATTCTGGCTTTTAATCCAATCTTCTAACTGCTTCCTCTTTATGAGGGAGTTTACCCCATTCACATTTATGGTTAGAATGATTAATTCTATATTGCTTGCCATCCTGTTAACCCTTGCTTATACTTTTCTACTTTCCTTCCCTCTTACCCCCCTACCCAGTATTAAACTTGTGAACACCACTTGCTTTTCACAGCTCTCCCTTTTTAGGATCCCTCCCCCACCTTAAAGTCCCTCCCCTTGTTTTAACCTTTTTTCTCACAATTTCTGTATTCCCTTCCCCTTAGCTTACTCCTTCCCTCTCACTTTTCAATGAAGTGGAAGAAGTTTCACCATAAACCGAATATGTCTATTGATACACACTATGTTCATCCCCCTCCTTTCTTTCTCAGATATAATAGGTTACCTTTGCCTCTTCATGAGGTGTAGTACCACCACTTTAGTCTTTTTTATGATATCATTTTCTTTCCACCTCTAGTTTCTAGGACAAATTATACCTTTGTTCTTTACATATTTTTTATGGCAGAAGTATAGTTCTCAAGATTTCTTTTTACCTTTTTAGAAATCTCTTGAGTTCTGTATTTGAAGATCAAACATTTTATGTAGGTCTGGTTTTTTCATCAAGAATAGATGGAATTCATTTATTTCATTAAATGTCCATCTCCTTCCCTGGAAAACGATGCTCATTTTTGCTGGGTAAGTTATTCTTGGCTGCATACCAAGTTCCTTAGCCTTTCGGAATATCATGTTCCAGGCCCTTCGCTCTTTTAATGTGGATGCTGCTATATCCTGGGTTATCCTTATTGTGGCTCCCCCATATCTGAATTGCTTTTTTCTAGCAGCTTCCAGTATTTTTTCCTTTGTCTGATGGTTCTTGAACTTGGCCACTATATTTCTTGGCATTTTAATTTTAGGGTCCCTTACAGTAGGTGATTGATGAATTTTTTCAATGTCTATTTTACTCTCTATTTCCAAAATGTCTGGGAAGTTCTCTTTGATAATTTCCTTGAAAATAATGTCCAAGCTCTTTTTTTTCCTCACATTTTTCAGGGAATCTGATTATTCTCAAATTGCCTCTCCTGGATCTGTTTTCCAGGTCTGTTGTCTTTCTTATAAGGTACTTGACATTCTTTTCAATTGTTTCATTTCTCTGGTTTTGCTTGACTACCTCTTGCTTTCTCCTTGTTTGAGTCTAATTTTCAATGATGTATTTTCTTCACTCACTTTTCTTATATCTTTTTGTAATTTTCCAATTGAGTTTTTATCTTCTATGGAGTTTTTTTCCCATTTCATCCATTTTATTTTTTAGAGAGCTGTTTTTATTTTCCAGCTCATTATTCCTGTTTTCCTTAGAGTTGTTTACCTTTTCTAATTCACTAATTTTATTTCTCAATGATTTGATCTCTTTATCCACTCTGGATAACTTCTCCAGGATCTCTTGCCAAGCTTCCCTTTCTTTTCCCATTTCTCTATGAGATTCTTTTGTATTGAGGAGCAGATCATATCCCTCTTAGGGGATTCCTCTGGAGACAATCTGCTTTTGGTCTCCTCAGTATTTGATGTCTACTCTCTCTCCATACAGAAGCTGTCAATGGTTAGAGCCCTTTTAAATTTTTTGTTCATTTTGTCAGAGCCAGAATTGAAGAAAACAAATTGACAAGAGAAACTATTGGTCTGTTTCTGGATGGGGGATGGGGCTGGATGGTGTTACTGGGCTTTCTATACAGACTGAGGGAGACAGCAGCGAGGCACTTACAGGACAGAGTTGGCTGCTCTGTGTCTGCACTGTGAGGCTCTAAGAATGTGCTGATTCACTTTGGGTGGGGTTGGAGGGTGCCCAGGTCCTGAGAGATGCTAGCTTTCCAGGGTTTTATTCTTTACCTCTGGTGTTTAAACCTTCTCTGCTGCTCCTGGCTTGCTGCCAAGATGGACCATCCACACTTTTCACAGAAATGGAAGAGATAGCATGCTGTGTGAGCTGCTGTCTCACTCTGGCTGCCTGTCCTTATTCTGCGCCCAGTCTGTTCAACCCTCCCCCGAGCAAACAATACATTCTCAGGTGAATTTCAAGAATATCTTCTGTTGGTGATTATTTGTGGGTTTCTTTTCTGGTCAAGCATTAATTCCGAGGCTTGTCATGAAGCAAGTCCTGAGAGAAAATGCGGAGCTCAAGAAGCTATCTGCCTCCACGCTGCCATCTTGGCTGGATGTCTCTCAGGGATTTATTTCTCTCCTAACTTCCTTGCATCTTAAATCTTGGCAGTAAAGTTGCTGAAATATTTTGAATTGTGTATTTTGTTCTTTGAATTTCTTTGACTTCTCTCATTACGTTAATCTCTGACTTTCATTGTAATTTTTAATTAGGAAAAGCTAGAATTTGGAAGGTACTTTTATTTTCTGGATTCTCTTATGGATATTTTTGTTGCTTTTAACTGGATGAAATGGCATTGAAATACTCTACTGCATTTATCTATTATACATTAATTTAATCTGAAATTTTCCTAGGTTTCTTCAATAAATTTCTCAAGTTGTTGGACCAAAGATGGTGTTTTTGATGCTTGTTCCTGGTATTCCTGAATTATTCCATCTCTCCTCCTCTAGGGTTTTCTATCACAAATAATAAAACATATATTACAGTAGACTAGTCCTGAAATGTTTTTATACTTTCTGTCAAATATTGTAGAAAAATGCATATTAAAAAACTTTTTAAATTGTCTACTAGGTAGATTCATACTATGAAATCTCAAAATTTTCAGTTTAAGCATGATTATCTTTTTAAAAAATATTTGTTATTAATATTGTTTTATCTTTTATTTTATTTTTAATTAAAATTTATGGATAGATTAATTTTATCTAATCTAGACTCAAGGATTTAGTTGTTCTTTATAAGTATGATGTGCTGGTCAGTCAATGATATTGTATATGATTTGGAATTAATGTCAATGGTGGAAAATCACTATATGTCATCCTCCTTATAACTAATAAAATTTTATTTGTATTTTGATGATATAGAACATAACAAAAATATTTTTATTTTCAATTTATGTCATTAATACTTGCAATGTACATATTTTAGAGTCTAAGGCTACCTATATTAAAACATTTCCATCATGAGAAAATGATATTTGACATTTGTTCCTTGTTCTTTTGCTTTTTGTGATACAAGATTTTCCTTAAAGAATATTGATGAAAATTTTTAAATAAGATACTAGCAAGGAGATTAAAGCAATATATCACAAAGATCACCTACTTTTCCCAAGTAGAATTTACATCAGAAATTTATAGAATGAATAATCAAGAATAAGGAGGATGAAAAAATATAGCCAATCAGTTAATAAGCATTTATTAAATGCCTATTATATGGCAGGCACTGAGATAAGTAATAAAGATACAAAAAAGCAAAAGATAGTCCCTCTTTCAAGGTGCAAATAATAAGCAAACAATTATGTAGAGAATTACAATTAAGAGGGGATTGGGGAAAACTTCCTGTAGAAGGTAAGATTTTAGTTGGAATTTGAAAGAATCCTGGGAAGTCAAGAGGCAAAGATAAAAGAGAATATTCCAGGTCTGGGAAACCATGAAAGAAAATTCCCAGAAGCCAAGAAATAAACTGTATTGTTCAATGAAGATGAAAGAGGCCAAGTTATCACTGTATTTAAGGCACATGGCAAATGGTAAAGTGGGAAAAGACTGGAAAGGTAGGTGGGGAATAGATTATGAAGGACTTTTAACTTGAGGATCCTGGGATAAAAGGGAGACACTGAAGTTTATAGAGGGGTAGGGTAATATGGTAGGGCTTGAGTTTTAGGAAAAATTAGTTTGATGGCTGAAAGGAATGTGAGCTAGAAAGATATGAAGCAAGTAGGTCCACCTATATATAGGCTATTGCAATAGTCCAAGCATGAGATAATGAAGCCTTGCACCAAAGTGTTTACAGTATCAGAAGAGACAAGGGGGTGTATTTGATAAATGATGCAATGGTGAAATCAATAGGCCTTAGCAACAGATTTGATATAGATAGGGGACACAGACATAGACATGTTTGTAGACTGCAAAAAGAGGAAATAGTGGATCAGGTAGAGACTGTGAAAAAATAGGAATGATGGGCCAATCTTTTAGAGCAGATGAGATGGAATGGGGTCATTTGTGCACATAGAGAGATTTAATGTGAAAGATATCAAATATTTACATTGATATGTATTATGTAACATGTTAACTACAAATGTCTTAAAATTGTTTTGAAATCATTATAGTTTCCCTACTCATTACAAGTTTCTCCAACATAGGACAAATCAGTTTTTCTACTTTAAAATATTAAAACAAGGAAATTCTGGGAATTTACAATTACTTCATTCAATTTCAGTCAAGTGATCTGTCACTATCATGTCATATACTGATTATAATGATGTGCTTTAACATTAGTACTATTAGTATTATGGGCTTGAATATATTGAACTGATATGGAACTGGAAAAATCCACTTCCAAAATATAATATCTCAAATTAAGATTTGCATCTTAATTTTATTTTAAGCTACTGACATTCTAAAGAGAATCATACAATTACCAAATATTAGAGCCCAGAGACTATCAAAAATGATTATTATCCTCATCAAAACAACATATAAGAACCTATTATATGAGGATATTACTGAGTCATTCATATCAATAGAAATGTAATAAGTAGCTATTAAAGGTAAGGAACCATACTAAGTCCAAAGAAGCCACAGTCTTTATTTAGTCTTCAAATAATATCCAGTCCAAATGAAAATACAAAACTGGCCTAATGAAGAAGAGATTGATTTGTGGGTGTTTTGTAACAGTATAGCTGTGAACACAGACAACTCTTGATTACTGAGAAGCTAATTATCCAGGAGTGGATTAACCAGGCCTCTTGAATTATCTTTTGGCCTTCTGGTACCTGTCTTTTGACCATTCTCTTGCTTATTAGCACCCCCACTTGATAATAGATGGGAGAAATAAAAAAGAGACGAAATAATCCATCATGTGTTCTGTTAGCAGATTTGTTAAAAGTTTTGGTGGAGGAGAGAATACAACTATTAGCTAAAATGAAATTTTATTATTACCTATGGATTTCAATTATCCATGCTGTCTCCTTTTTCTATTACTATAGATTATTACAAGTTGACTATAAAAACATTCCTGTAGAAAGGCTATTAAAAAGCAATAATGTAATGCTGTGATGAACAATGGAGAATGAAACACACCATGACCAAGGCAACAAAGACTGTTTATTCCTTCTGTGTTATAAAGGAGTGTTCTTGTGAATTATGACAAAGCATAGATACTCAGTAAGCTATTAGGGAATATCTTTGTAACTACTCTTCAATTCTGTAGCAAGCACTCTTGGTGGTAAGGAAAATCATGACATAGAGGCCAAAAATTTCTTTTTATTCTAGTGATCCTGTCCACTTACAGTCTTATAAGTCTTATAAAAATCCTTATAGTCTTAAATCTTTGAAGAGAATTCCACAAAGATAATTTAACAATATTAAAATAAGGACCAAAACTTAATATATAGCAAAAGTAATAAAACTATGAACATCCATTCAATATGTGTATTTCCCTCCTTAACTTATGTAAAAGAAAATTATAATGAATGGAATTTTTGTGTGAAATATGTATCATAACTATCTGTGCTTCACTGTTTTTGACAGACATAACAAAACCATGACTAACCATTTTATAAGCCATGCTGACCTTTCAAGATGTTGACATATGAAATGCTCAAATGAATTCTATAGATCAAATTTAACTTCTCAATTCCTCAAACACTACTTTTTGTAAAAAAGGTCTATTCATTGAAAGGCACCACTGCCCAAAATGGATAATAACAATGTAACACATTCTCAGAAAAAGCTATAAATGTTCTACTTCAAATTGAACATTTTAATTAGAATGAAAAGTTGTTTTCCTGCCAACATTATTCTCTTTCCCTCTTTCTTCTCCCTCACCCCTAAAATGTGCCAAAGCAGAAGAGTAAGGACAAAAGTACCAGCTCATGTAGAGAATGACTGATGAAGGTACCAAGCAGAAATTGTGATAAAAAAAAATTGTCCTTGGAAGTGCAAGCACTTCTGCAGAACAATTAACTTAATTAACCAGACAACATGAATATTCATAAGACTGTTAATGTCTCCCACATCCAAACAGATAAATGTGATGTAATGACTTCTTAGTCAAGCATATCTAAAATTCTCATGAACACTGTACCTACACTTTGGTTCTTTGCCTGAAATATCACAGAAATTAACACTCCCTTGGCAATATTTTATTCTCCCCAAATTAATTGGAAAGCATGAATTTATTTAAATGAACTCCTTAGGACTATGTTGTTTTGTAGCCATCAGACTGAGGATCAAGCCTTGTTTTACAACTAGATGGGATTTTTTGTTTTTTGTTTTCTGGGTTTTTTTTTATCTTTATGTCCTTCTAGTTTTTTCTCCTCAACCTGAATCTCTCTGTATAGTTCCTTAGTACCAGTTCCCATAGCAACAAACACCATTGCTAATGGCCAGGATTACAAATACAGGCTTCCCCACATCTGATCCATTTGATTTTGACCATAATTCAGCAGCTTAGTCTGCTGGCTCAGTAGAGTAATTTACTAAACACTCTCCCTCTGGGTGTCTCTCTCCAGGAGGCAAATGACTTCAAAGGCAGGCTGTCTCCTCATGTTCTGAAGCTTGAAAACTTCCTGCCTAGCACTTGTTATTCGTATTCTTTGCCTATCAAAGTAAGAAGTAGGACTTTAGACCTCAAACAAATGTGCTCAGTAAATCATCTCCTATTTCCATTAGGTATAACCAGTTAGAACTGGTTACTCAGATAGCTGGTGCTCAGATAAAATTCTGACACTTGAATGCTCTCTCTCCAGCTATTCTAGTGAAAATTCAGTATGTAGGCATGTAGTATGGGTTTAAAAGATTTGTTTTAAAACTGTAACATCTATAAAGCTCAATTATCATATGGCAGTTTCCTTTTTTTAAAACTGAGCTTTAAAAAAAAAAAAAAAAAGAAACATTCTCATTTTACTTATTCCTTGAGATTGCTGCCCACTTGGTAAAAATTTATCCCTTTGTATGCACCCATCTTGCTTGCTTTTGATATAAAACTGTTAACAAATTATCTCAGGAGTATAAATACTAATGAACAGAAACAGTGACCCAAGCACGTTCAATTTGCATGGAGTGTAATGTTGGAAAAGTTCCATCTCATAACATCATCATCACATTCATAGCAACTAAAATGACCTGTCAAGGTTAAATTGCTGGCCTAACATGCATTTGCTTCTTTGTAGCAGAGGTTGCCTCTCATGGTATAATTTATCAAATATTAAAAAAAAATTATCAAAGATAAAAAAGTAACACATCAGATTGGAAATTTATAGGAGATTGGTACATGGGAATATAAAATTTTAAAAATTATTATTTTTGTAGGTTTCACAATGCAACTTAATGGTTCTTACAATTTTAAAGAGTCTTGGGAAGATTTTATCTCAAATAGTCTTTAAGCATCTTTGAATGGATTACACTTAAAAGTCTAAAAATATCTTTGAACCAACAGTAAGGGATTGAGTGATAATAAAATAAATGTTGGTTGAATATAATATATTTTTCTATCCAGTGATGAACTAAATTTTTGATATTTTAATATTTTTAGAAAATTACCTCTGCATATGTATGTGTATGTGGAAGTGTAAAGAATTAAGGAATATAGGTTTTTAAGATAGAAGTCAATATTCAGTCAATATCAACCCTTGCTTATTTATTTAAGAGATAATCTGGGCTGCCTAAATTGTATAGCATAACAGATTAATTTCACAAAATTGCATAACTCAGTGAGTCTGCTGTCACTATTCTTACCTGCTGGTATTATCCCAAGAGGAAGTGAAGTTCTGACAGGTGTCAGGATATAATTTGTGTCTATCCCAGCATCCATCTGGGCTCTAAGAAGTAAACCTTGAGCCACTTCACTTGCAGATCCATCACCACCAACACAGATAATCCTATATTAAAAAGGAACAATTCAGAAGAAAAAGAGAATATCTAAATATTTGGTGAATAGTCATAAAATTCAGGTTTCAAAATGTTTAGAAAATTTTTCCTTGTACATGCAAATTTAGCATGTACATGAATAGAGAATAAACAAAATAATTAGCTAGCACTAAATAATTGAAGTATAACAAACTGGCTAATAAGCATGACAAATTTTAAAATGTTAACATGTTTGAATTATCTTTTGTTCTATTAATGGTCAACAGCATATAATTCTCTTATTAATAAACTGTTATCAACAATATGTTCAAATAACACCCACCAACCAAATAAAACTCTGCTGATTTTTAAAAAATCATTGAGAACTCAATAGTCAGTAAAAGTATGTACAAAGAAGTTTGGGATTAAAGTACTGCTGATGTGTTACTACTGGGTTTATATCCCAAAGAGATCTTAAAGAAGGGAAATGGTTAGTTAGGGTGCAAGAATGTTTATGGCAGCCCTCTTTGTAGTGGCCATAAACTGGAAACTACATAGATGCCCCTCAATTGGAGAATGGCTGAATAAATTGTGGTATATAAATATTATGGAATATCATTGTTCTGTAAGAAATGACCAACAGGATGATTTCAGAAAGGCCTGGAGAGACTTACATGAACTGATGCTGAGTGAAATGAGCAGGACCAGGAGATCATTATATACTTCAACAACAACACTGTATGATGATCAATTCGGATGGACGTGACCCTCTCCAACAATGAGATGAACCAAATCAGTTCCAAAAGAACAGTAATGAATTGAATCAGCTACACCCAGCGAAAGAACTCTGGGAGATGAATATGAACCACTACATAGAATTCCCAATCCCTCTATTTTGTCCACCTGAATTTTTTATTTCCTTCAGAGGCTAATTGTACACCATCTCAAAGTCCTATTCTTTTTGTACAGCAAAACAAATGTTTGGACAAATATACATGTATTGTACTTAATTTATACTTTAACATATTTAACATGTATTGGTCAACCTGCCATGGGGGGGGCGGGGAAGAAGGGGAAAAATTGGAACAAAAGGTTTGGCAATCGTCAATACTGTAAATTTACCCATGCATATATCTGGTAAATAAAAACTAGAATTAAAAAAATAAAAATAAAGTACTTCTGATTATCATTAGTATGTGAATGTTGTATCTGAAACCAAATTCCAGCTACCTCTCTCTAACATTGTTTTTAAATTATACCTTTTTATTAGTATGTCTACCCTTTAACATGAGTTAGGAGACAATTTTTTGAATGTTTGAAAATATAAGTACAGGGAAATAGTTGTAAAGTAGATCTAATGATAATATTTACTAAAATATTCACTAAGTAGTTTAGAAAGAACATAATCTTAGAAAAATATGGATTCTAAAAGTATATTCCATACTTCCATTATTCCATTATTATTCCATTATTGATCTAAATTACATGTTATAAGGTTACAAAAAAAATAAAGCTATATAGATTGAGTAGTGCCTTGTCTATCCTGGCTCCCCATTCCCAGCTTTTCCTTACCTATTCAGATTATAGTTTAGCTTGTTTTGTCACTAGGCTTTCCTGTAAATCACTAGAGATTGGTTAAAAACTCTAAGGATTGAGATCTGTTTGTCCACAACCACACTTTCTCCAATTTGGAGTTTTCCACCCAAATTCTGAGAGAATTCTCTTAAACTGTGGTTGATTTGTCCCTTTTTCTTTTGTTCAGTTTTATATGTCCTCTCTTAGCTGAGTCCTTGCTCTCTAACTCAAGACAGAACAGAAATTCTTTATTCACACACTATATATTGAGCAATGAGTCTAATTGTGGGTCTTTGGTAATCAATATGTGAGTGATCCTTAGAATGTAATCTTGTACCAACAGATTAACCAGGAAATTTACTATTTACAATGAGGATTAATTGACTTCCTTAAAGCATAGTGAATTGTAATCTTCTCATCTTCTTCATCTTTAAGAATAAGAGAGAGTAACCAAATTCCTATAATAATTTGGCTCTATAATAATTTGGCTCTGTCACAGTATAGAATTCATATAAGCTAAATTCTCAGGTAGCAAAAGAAGCAGTGAATGTGATAGTTGAACTTTGAAATAGAAATTATTTCAGAGAATTAGAGAGAAAATTTACTGAAATGGTTTAATTGGCAAAAATGATTAAAGAATATTATGGTATACTTAGAGAACCTCAAAGACTATGCTAAAAAGCTATTAGAAATAATTCAGAACTTTAGCAAAGTTGCAGGATACAAAATAAATCCACATAAATCCTCAGCATTTTTATACATCGCAAAAAAAAAAAAAAAATCCAACAGCAAGAGATACAAAGAGAAATTCCGTTCAAAATAACTGTTGATAGTATAAAATATTTGGGAATATATCTATCAAAGGAGAGTCAGGAATTATATGAGCAAAATTACAAAATACTTGCCACAAAAATAAAGTCAGGTTTAAATAATTGGAAAGACATTAAGTGCTCTTGGATAGGCTGAGCAAATATAATCAAGATGACAATACTCCCTAAACTAATCTATTTATTTAGTGCTATACCAATCAGACTCCCAAGAAACTATTTTAATGACCGAGAAAAAGTAACAACAAAATTCATATGGGAAAACAAAAGGTCGAGAAATTCAAGGGAAGTAATGAAAAAAAATTTAAATGAAGGTGGTCTAGCTATACCTGATCTAGAACTATATTATAAAGCAGCAGTCACCAAAACCACTTGATATTGGCTAAGAAATAGAGTAGTTGATCAGTGGAATATGTTAGGTTCACAGGGAAAGACAGTGAATAAAAATAGCAATCTAGTGTTTGACAAACCCAAAGATCCCAACTTATGGGATAAGAATTCATTATTTGACAAAAACTGCTGGGAAAATTGGAAATTAGTATGGCAGAAACTAGGCATGGAGCCACACTTAACACCACATACTAAGATAAGATCAAAATGGGTCCATGATTTAGGCATAAAGAATGAGATCATAAATAAATTAGAGGAACATAGGATAGTTTACCTCTCAGACTTGTGGAGGAGGAAGGAATTTGTGACTAAAGGAGAACTAGAGATCATTATTGATCACAAAATAGAAAATTTTGATTACATCAAATTAAAAAGCTTGTGTACAAACAAAACTAATGCAAACAAGATTAGAAGGAAAGTAACAAATTGGGAAAACATTTTTACAGTTAAAGGTCCTGATAAAGGCCTAATCTCCAAAATATACAGAGAATTGACTTTAATTTCTTATAAATCAAACCATTCTCCAATTGATAAATGGTCAAAGGATATGAACAAACAATTGTCAGATGATGAAATTAAAACTATTTCCACTCATATGAAAAAGTGTTCCAAATCACTATTGATCAGAGAAATGCAAATTAACTCTGAGATATCATTACACACCTGTCAGATTGGCTAAGATGACAGGAACTAATAATGATGAATGTTGAGGGGATGTGAGAAAACTGGGACACTGATGCATTGTTGGTGGAGTTGTAAAAGAATCCAACCATTCTGGAGAGCAATCTGGAATTATGCCCAAAAAGTTATCAAAATGTGCATACCCTTTGACCCAGCAGTGCTACTAGTGGGCTTATATCCCAAGGAAATACTAAAGAAGTGAAAGGGACCTGTATGTGCCAAAATGTTTGTGGCAGCCCTTTTTATAGTGGCTAGAAACTGGAAAATGAATGGATGTCCATCAATTGGAGAATGGTTGGGTAAATAATGGTATATGAATGTTATGGAATATTATTGTTCTGTAAGAAATGACCAGCAGGAGGAATACAGAGAGCTTGGAGAGACTTATATCAACTGATGCTGAGTGAAATGAGTAGAACTAGGGGATTATTATACACTTCAACAATGATACTGTATGAGGATGTATTCTGATGGAAGTAGATATCTTCAACATAGAGAAGAGCTAATCCAATTCCAATTGATCAATGGTGGACAGAATCAGCTACACCCAGAAAAAGAACACTGGGAAATGATTGTAAACTGTTAGCATTTTTTCTTTTTCTCCCCAGGTTATTTTTACCTTCTGAATCCAATTCTTCCTTTGCAACAACAACAACAACAACAAAATTTAATTCTGCACATATATATTGTACCTAGGATATACTATACCATATTTAATATGTATGGGAATGCCTGCTATCTAGGGGAGGGGGTGGAGGGAAGGAGGAGAAAAATTCAGAACAGAAGGGAGTTACAAGGGACAATGTTGTAAAAAAAATTACCTATGCATATGTACTGTAAAAAATATAAAATTAATAAAAAAAATTTTAAATAAGGATAAAAAATGATTAAAGAACAGAATATAGAATATAGAAGCTATAGAGCTTAACTTTAATTCCCAGGAAAATTCTAGAATAGGTCATTAAAAGTGTCAGTATATCCAGAAAAGGAAGTGGTGAGGCAGCATGGCTTCACCAAAAATAGGATATTTTCACAGAGGTTAAAAAGAGTTTTCCCAAAACCATCATTTCAATTATACATAAATCATGCTGCAGCAATAGTTTCTAAAGGACTAAGATCAAATACAAAAGGATTTCATTACATCCACTAACAAACATTTATTAAGCACCTACTATTATGCAATTATTCAGCACCTACAGGATTTCATATACTATGCTAGTCACTGAAGGCAAAATAATATATGAAACATTTTTTGCATTTTAGAGACTTACACGAAGAATTCCTAAAACCATTCCAATCTCGAATGGTCTTTGGGGGTAGGAGATATGAGCCATTCAAAGAAATATTTACCTTAGATATTAGGTGACTGATAATATAAAGTATAACAAATTTGAATTGAAATGTAATTTCTAACTTATGATTTAGACCCATGTCTATGTGTGATTTCATAGGAAAAATACAATATTATGATACTATATCCCTTTAACTCATGCACTAGTCAATCTAGGTTTGCTGAGATAAGGATGTACTTTAGTATCTAGAGAGACACAATATCAGGGAGTCAGGGAGATCTCTAATATATGTTAATTAGGTAACTTTGAGGAAGTCCTTGATCACACAACACTCTAAGATTATAAATTGCAAATAAGTTTAAAGAGAGGGATTTTCTATATGGGTAGATCCAAACCAAAAAAAAAAAAAATTTTTTTTTAAATTTTCTTTTACTAACAACGCTATTGTGGAAGAAAAAAGTTAATGAGAAAGTTAATGAGGAATCTACTTGAGCTGTGCCAATAATGACTAGTCATCAACATTATTTCCACTGTCCTTGCACAAATGTCGGGAATTTAACTTAAGGAAATTTAAGTATTTTGCTCACTATTGAACATTGTATAACACTGATAAATCACCAGCAAAGGAAGAATTAATTCAAAAAGAGCTTGCTTTAATCACTCAGATATTTGAATGCTATGCCATAGTATAAAACTTTAGTGCTAGCAGCCATTTACAAATAGGTACTTTTTCACTGTTTTCAGGGAAGATAATTAAAATTACCCCTGCTGTGGACATAAACCAGAATGTTTTTGTCTAGAAACATACTGCTGAGACCTAATGTCTATTTCCTTTCTTTAAAGAGCAATAAGAGTTTGTTAAAAACATTGCTATTTATGTTTTCTTCTGAAAAAGAAATTGTGATTACTCCTCACCACCTTCATAGTCCTAAGAATTTCATTAATAAATTTTTCAGCTTCTGTTTTTAGGTTAAAAAAAAAACAAGTGGAAATTTTGCTAACTTTAGTAGTTAGTACATTTGTCATAGCTAATATACAGAGTTCAGTTGTAAATATTAGTGAGATAATGTCTGGATTAGTCATTCTGTCTGGTTAAAATCATAAAGAATATTAGGGAGAAAACCTTAAGCAAATTATTTTATAAAGACTTGTTTTTTAAAAATCATTTAAAAAGATTAAAAAGTATGTATTTCCATATGTTAAGTTGTAAACTACCATCATAAAATAAGAGTGATAATTTGGTCTTTTTTAAAACTGCTTTTTATTAATACTTCACAGATAAGATGCAATACACAACCTGAAGCCCCTAAGAGCATTAGCAATGAGTCTAGATTTGCTTGTTTGTCAGGAAAGGTTTCAATTATAAACTAATTGTGCTTAGTAAAAAGTAACATGTTAGTCACATTACTTTTGTAAACATAATCCAATTGCTAAGTTGCTTTAGTATATGTAATACATTCAGAAATGTGAGAATGTGAGCCACTGATAAGAGAAATGGTTTTACTTTTCTACTTATATCCCCAGAATTTTGTATATAATAGTATTTTAATAAATACCACATCCATTTATTCATTAAGATCACATCATATGGTATTGCCTTAAACACAATTTATGGAAATAATTTACTTTTTCTTATCTAGTATAAAGCTGGTTGTTTAATGCCAATAAGTGTCCAGGGTTTGGTCTATGGAGTGGGTGATTATAGATCATCTTGATTATCCAAGTAGATCAGCAGTCAATGCTATGATCCCTCTGAAGAACTTGCATGCTTTTCTTTTAACACTAATAGTCTGATGAATTTGGCTAAGATCACTTCTCTTTTTTGTGACTGAACAACAATAATACAATGAAAAACATATTCCATGTCAGCTGTTGAAAAATTTTGACTCTCAAATAGGTGCCTTTGTACAGGAGATTGGTTTCATCCAATTGAAAAATATGCTCTGACAACATGGAGGAACCTTTACATGCTATTCAGTTACACAATTGTCAATAGATAAGCAGAATTTAGGAGAAGGTATATCAGTGTAGTCTTGAGGTTTTTATTGTTTTGAAGTAATATAGGCTAGGCATTCTGTGCCTCATGACAAAAGGACTGATGAAGTACTTTAATCCAGGATTGGAATGAATGATGAATCCTCAATGTTTCATATATGTATCTCCAAAAAAATCTGATGATGCTAAATAAACTAAGATGTTTCAAGGCATGAAGATTTGGACAAGAAAGAGTTAAGTACAGTGCTGATGAAACTAAGGAGTGTGGTGTTTCTCATCAGGAACCATTATGGCATTCCCCATCTCATGATGCTCCCCCCTTAATTTCGCCTTAGTGGGTGGATGGAGGAGGAGCAGTGGGAGGAGCAGTGACACTATCAGCACCACTCATGCAGCAGCATTGTCAACCCCTTTTGACACAATTCCAAAAGGCATTAGTTAAAGCTAAAGAGGAAGGACAGGATACATCTGACTTGAGAATAGAAGCATACCTTGTGATTGAAGAGTTCGACTCTTCAAGTCAAGAAAGAAGAAGATATACTCCTTTTAATATGCAAATTGTCAAAGATTTGAAAAAGGCTTGCACTTTTTATTGGTCTACATCATCTCATGTTAAGATGGTATTAGAGAATTTGGCTTATGAAATTTTAATCCCTAGTGATTGGAAATCTATAGCAAGGACATGTTTAGACCCTGGACAAAACTTCTTGTGGTTTCCCCTTTATCTTTTCTTCTGGGGAGGGTGTCCCATGCTTGAATAGCAGCAGAAAGCCTTCATGAAAATAGTGCAAAGTCAAAATAAACCCTTTGCTGAATTTGTAGGACCTCTGAAGACAGCTGTCATATGAACTATTGGTGAAAATGTAACAACAGAAATTATAAGACAACTTGCTAGAGACAATGCTATGAAGCTTGTAGAAAAAGTATACTAGAACTACACAAGGATGCTCCTTTAGAGGAGATTATAAGACGCTGTGCCACAGTGGGCACAAATACCTTTTATACCAAAGATATGAAGCAGACATTTCAAGATTGGAACATGGGAAGACAGGCAAAAATCTTCCAGAGATACTCTTCAATTCTTTCAACATGGTAAAGAAGGGCATCTGGAAGCTCAGGATTGGCAGAGAAGACGGGGTGGGAAAACAAGACCAAAAACCCCATGTCCAAAATGCAACAGAGGCTTTCATTGGGCATCAGAATGTTGATTGACTCAGTAATATGGGAAGGGGGGCCTAGCTGCAGGGTCCCAGGCAAAAAACACTTGGAGCATGATGACAACCGATGTTACACCCAGAGAATCTTTAGAAGTTCAGTACTCCAATGTGATCAATTGGCTGAGAAGCAACTTGATTTGAGAAAGATATTTTAACTGGGAAGAACAGAGTTGTATGCATCTGGGACTACTGAGATATCCCCTGGAGGGGTAAAATCTGTCCCTGTATGGCCTATGGATCCTTTGACTCCAGGCACAGTAGGCTTGACCATTTCACCTCATGAGAGTGCTTACAAAAGAATGTCTATCCATACACTGATATTGGAAACTGGGGGATTTGTAGCTAATATCCTAGTCACTAGTTCATGAAGACAATGTGTGACATCAACCAGGAGAAGTAATAAATAGCATCAGGTTTAGTGATACAGAGTCCTAATAGGCAATCTGGTGATATTTACACAGATTTTGACTCCCAACAAGAGAATCCAAGAATTCCAAGAATGCAGCTGTTACAGATGACCAACCTATGCTCACTATCTATGTAAATGACATGCCACTGGAAGGGTTAGTAGACACAGGTGTAGATCATACAGTCATTAGAGGTGCTAATTGGCTCAATCATTGGCCAAAGATTAAGACAGACACCCATATGTCTGGTGTAGGAGGATCAATAGCAGCTGAAGTTAGTGCTATCCTATTGAGATGGACTTTTGAAGGTGAAACAAGAGTTTTTACTCCTTTTGTGTTGAAAAATCCCCATAAATCTGTGGGGAAGAGACATTTTACAACAATTAGGATTAAAAATTAGTACTTCAGTTTTTTAGGCAGGCTGCTATTGAAGGCCTGCCTGCACTTTCACCTGTTCCTATCCAATGGAAAACTGATAAATCAGTGTGGGTAGAACAGTGGCTCTTAACAAGTGATAAAATCCAGGCCTTATTAGATATGGTACAAAAGCAACTTGAACAAGGACATTTACAATCTTCTCTAAGTCCTTGGAATTCCCCAGTATTTGTTGTAATAAAGAAATCTAAAAAATAGAGGATGTAAACTGATTTAAGAAAATAAATGAACAGATGGAAACTATGGGAACTTTTCAGCCTGGACTTCTATCTCCTACTCAATTGCCTAGGAAATGGCCTCTTTGGTTTATAGACATTAAGGGTTATTTCTATCCCTCTAGATTAGGAGGATATGAAAAGATTTGCCTTTTCAGTGCCTAATGTTAGGTTCTTACTAAGTGGTAAGTCGGTACTTGGCAAGAGAATTGCCATGTACCGACTTGCCACTTAGTAAGACCCTAACATCTCCCCCTTTCTTTTGATTTAGAACATAGAGTGGTCATGACCTTGAAACATAAATCCATCAATATGGGAGGTCATAATTACATAAATTACATAAATATATAGTAACATAACACATGCTAGAAGTGATGTAACAAATAACATGATCAAATAATCATAAATTGAAAATTTATACATGTCAATAAGTCCACTGTCCATTAGTTCATGTGCAAGAAATACAATAATTCCTGCAAGTTTTAAAGTTCTTTAACAGTCTTCTTATCAGCCATGCTCTTTCAGTGTCAGATATTTCTTAGATCTTCTTTGTTGTGAGGTTTTTCTCTTTTTCTGTTTCTCTCCAGGTGCTTGTTGCCACCCATCTGTGTCCTTCTCTATCTGTTTCCTTCTGTCTTTTAAAATACAAGCAAACACTCTCTCCAAGACAGTTAACTTATCTAATTTCCTTCTATTTACCACTTTCTAAATCTCATCTCATCATCTGGCAATTACATTGAAGCTATTTGCACTGGACACTGCCCCGTTGATTTAAAAGGCCTGTATTCTCCCCAAGTGTAATCCATTTCTGCAATCTGATTGCCTTTTGGCTGACTTATCAAGTAATCCTTTTCTTCCATGTGATTACTTTTTGGCTGATAGATCACATCCGAGTCCTGACCTTCTAAAGGATCTAAATAACCTCAGCTGCCATCACGCCCCACCTATCTTTTGATTGGTATCTTGGAGCTGGGCTCCACCTCTAATTTCCCTGGGTCAGTCTGCATTCTGAGGCCCAGTGCAAGCCTTTGTGACATTTTGGACATGGAGTTTTAGGTCTTCTCTCATCCTGTCTCCTCACTCTATCTCCATGTCTATATTGAGCTCTCAGATGTCCAACTTTTCCACATTGAAAACATCTATGAGTTTCTCTAGAAGTCCTTTGCCAGGAGGGACCCTGCCTTTCCATGTTCATCATAGTCTGGGTATAAAAAGTATTTGTTCTCACTGTAGCACAGCATCTTATGATCTCCTCTAAAGAAGCATCTTTGTGTAGTACCCATATAATTCTCTTGCAAGCCTTATTGGCATTCTCCTTAGCCAAATATCTGGTCATTATTTCTGTAGCTGCATTTTCTCCAATAGTTCTTTTGACAGAAGTTTGCAGACATCCCACAAAATCTACAAAAGGTTCATTGGGACCTTGCTCTATTTTTGTGAAAGCCTCTTCCAGATCTTTCTGTCCAGGGAGGGAACCCCAAGCTTTTATTGCAGCCTTAGAAATTTGCTCATACACTGTCATGGGATAATTAATCTGTTCTGAATTCTCTCCATATTGACCTTCACCAGCTAATTGCTCAAAAGTGAATTATGTTAACTCATGTTTCCCTATTGCCTCTGACTTGAATCCTGCATAATTCATGAAACTCCAAAAGCCACAGCAAGTTTTGTTCAGGTTCTAGAAATGCCCTTGCTTTGGATTTCCAATCATTCGGGGTTAGGACTTCATAAGACAAACCATCTAGTAACATTTTAACATAAGCTGATGTAGCCCCATAAAGGGTACAACCTTTTTTCAAATATTTAATTTTATTCAAATCTAAAGGTGTATATCTTCTCCTTTTTTGGCCTAAAGAGTCAATCTCTTCAATTACAGGATATGCATGTATAAAATCACTTATTTCCTGTCCTTCTCTCTTAGCTTTAACCAATGCTTTTTCTAATCTTGTCATAGGCTGTTTCACAGGTAATTCTGTTTGTGTCATTGCCTCTTCCCCTCCTTCTTCTTGCTCCACCCCTGAAGGGTTAATTGAGGGAGGAGATGGGAAATGCTCCCGTTACTCAGAATTGTACTTAACTCCATTGTTATCTGATTCATCCTTTTCACAGTTTAGTTGACACCTCCCCATTTTGCTCCTTCTAATTTTTCCTTATTCTATAACTTATATAATTTCCTAAAGCCAGTTGAATTATATTGTAAGTTTGAAGTGTGTCTTTGGAAATTGAGTTAGATCCGTTTTTGTTATAGTGTTGACAAAATTCCTCTCCTACTAATTTCCATTCCTTTAGATCCAATTATTTTTCCAAAGAAAAACAAGGACATATGGCCTGCACAGTTTTTAAAAGTTCAGTGATCTCCTCCAAAATTATAATCAATCCTTGGCTTTTCATAACCTTGATAATGCTCTCTAAACATTTTCCTTGAACAGAAACAGAAGGCTGTTTTCTAAAAATTTGCCCCATTTCACTGAAATTCTACTTTAGCACTTTAACAAAGTGTCCTTGTTACTCACACTTATTTCTGGGTCTGAGAGATTTTCCACTGAGATCTGGATCAGAGGCTTTTCCATTAAAATCAGGATCATGTCGGTCCCTGTTCAGGCACCAAAATGTCAAGTCTGGGCTAGCTCCTCTGAAAGGCTCAGAATAATTCCTTGCCCCACGTTTGGGCACCAAATTGTAGTGTCCTGATAGTCCCTCAATTGTAATACTTTTCTGGGAGGAGGTTTCTTTTCTGTAAAATCTTTTCCGCCATGAGCAGGTTTCTTGGGAGGCTTCTGGAGCCTCCAGCCAGAGCAAAGGTAGAATCTGGAATCCTCTTCCTGAATCCTGGATCTGAATTTCCTTGAGCTTCCCTGAAGTTCTCCCGGGAAGTCTTGTTCTTATCCCAATCTAGACTGTTGTTCAGACTCAATGTTGCCTCTTTTTATCCTCCCAGAGAATGGGCTTGTGCGTACTCCCAGGGGCTTATGGGAACTCCTTCAACCAATGAACTTGCTCCTTTTTAAAGGTGTAAACTCCTTTTCATAACTCCTTTTAAAGGAATGAACTAAAACTGTGAACCCTGAGCTAGAGAATTGCTAAGTACTGACTTACCACTTAGTAAGAATCTAACAGCCCAACATTAATTTAGCTGAGCCTCATAAAAGATATAAATGGACAGTTTTGCCACATGGAATGAAAAAGTGCTGTACTATATGTCAAATGAATGTGGCTTGTGCTCTTACTCCTGTAAGAAAAGCATTCCCAAAAGTAATGTCATTACATTGTATGGATGATATCTTGGGGTGTGCACCTGAGGAGCAAATATTAAAAGCATGTCTACAAAAGACTATAGAAACACTAAGTAACTACAAATTGCATATAGCTCCAGAAAAAAATTCAAAGACATTCTTCTTTTCAGTATTTAGGATATGAAGTGTATCCTAAGGTGCTTACAATACAAAAACTTTCTTTAAGAACAGGGAAGTTAAATGACTTTCAGAAATTGATAGGAGATATCCAATAGATGCATCCAGTGTTGGGCTTAACTACCTATCAGTTACAACTATTATATGACATTTAAAAGGGGAGACAGTGCTTTAAACTCACCATGCTAACTTTTAAACTCACCACTCCAGCTTACAAAAGAAGCTCAAGAGGCTTTGAGAGGGGATTTGTGACTTCCGGCCAAGATGGCGGCGTGGAGGCAGACAGCTGCTTGAGCTCCTCGTTTTCTCTCAGAACTTACTTCATGACAAGCCTCTGACTTAATGCTTGACCCAGAAAGAAAGCCACAAATAATCACCAAGAGAAGACATCCTTGAAAGTCGCCAGTAAAGGTCTGTGTTTGCTCGGGGGAGGGTCAATCAGACTGGGCACAGACTGAGGGCAGGCAGCCAGAGCAAGACAGGCAGCTCACACAGCTCAGACCAGAGGGGGAGGGGTGTGATCTCTGCCGTTTCTGTGAAAGGGCTTTTGCCCCAGTGTGGATGCTCCATCTTGGCAGCAAGCCAGGAGCAGCGGAGAGGGTGTAAACACCGGAGGTGAAGATTAAAACACCAGAAAGCCAGCGTCTCTCAGAGCCCGGCCACCCCCAACCCCCACCTGGACTGACTTGGTGCGTTCTTGGAGCCTCAGAGCGCAGACTCAGTACAGTCATTGCTGTTCTGTTGGTGGCTCTCTGCTGCCCTACCCCCAGTCTGTAGAGGAAGCCCATTAATACCATCCAGGCCCAGCCCCTGCAAAACAGACCAATTGTTTCTCTTGTCAGTTTGTTTTCTGTGATTCCTACTCTGACAAAATGAACAAAAAATTCAAAAAGGCTCTAACCATTGACAGCTTCTGTGTGGAGAGGGAGCAGACTTCAAATGCTGAGGAGACTAGGAACAGACTATCCCCAGATGTATCCCCTGGGAGGGATATAAGCTGCTCCTCAATACAAAAGAACCTCATAGAGGAAATCAAAAAGGCTCTCACAAGAGAGCTGGAAGAGAAATGGGAAAAGGAAAGGGAAGCTTGTCAAGAGAGCCTGGAGAAGTCATCCCATGCATTCAAAGACAGAGTGGATAAAGAAATCAAATCATTGAGAAACAAGATTAGTGAGCTGGAAAAGGTAAACAACTCCAAGGAAAACAGGATTAGTGAGCTGGAAAAAGAAAACAGCTCTCTAAAAAATAAAATGGATAAAATGGAAAAAAATTCCATAGAAGATAAAAACTCAATTGGACAATTACAAAGAGATATAAAAAAAGTGAGTGAAGAAAATACATCATTGAAAATTAGACTGGAACAAGTAGAAATGAATGACTCAAGGAGAAACCAAGAGGTAGTCAAGCAAAACCAGAGAAATGAAACAATTGAAAAGAATGTCAAGTACCTTACCAGAAAGACAACAGACATGGAAAACAGATCCAGGAGAGACAATTTGAGAATAATCGGACTCCCTGAAAAATGGGAGGAAAAAAAGAGCTTGGACACCATTTTCGAGGAAATTATCAAAGAGAACTGCCCAGACATTCTGGAAACAGAGGGTAAAATAGACATTGAAAAAATTCATCAATCACCTACTGAAAGGGACCCTAAAATCAAAACGCCAAGAAATATAGTGGCCAAGTTCAAGAACCATCAGACAAAGGAAAAAAATATTGGAAGCTGCTAGAAAAAAGAAATTCAGATATGGAGGATCCACAATAAGGATAACCCAGGATCTAGCAGCGTCCATATTAAAAGAACGAAGGGCCTGGAACATGATATTCCGAAAGGCTAAGGAACTTGGTATGCAGCCAAGAATAACTTACCCAGCAAAAATGAGCATCGTTTTCCAGGGAAGGAGATGGACATTTAATGAAATAAATGAATTCCATCTATTTTTGATGAAAAAGCCAGACCTACATAAAAGGTTTGATCTTCAAATACAGAACTCAAGAGATTTCTAAAAAGGTAAAAAGAAATCTTGAAAACTATACTTCTGTCAAAAAAATATGTAAAGAACATATGTACAATTTGTCTTAGAAACTAGAGGTGGAAAGGAGATTATATCATAAAAAAGTGTAAAGTGGTGGTACTACATCTCATGAAGAGGCAAAGGTAACCTATTATATCTGAGAGAAAGAAAGGAGGGAGATGAACATAGTGTGTATCAATAGACATATTCGGTTTATGGTGAAACTTCTTCCACTTCATTGAAAAGTGAAAGGGAAGGAGTAAGCTAAGGGGAAGGGAATACAGTAATTTCGAGGAAAAGGGGTAAAATAAGGGGAGGATCTTTAAGGTGGGGGAGGGATCCTAAAAAGGGAGGGCTGTGAAAAGCAAATGGTGTTCAACAGTTTAATACTGGATAGGAGGGTAAAAGGGAAGGAAAGGGGAAAAGCATAAGCAGGGTTAATAGGATGGCAAGCAATATAGAATTAGTCCTTCTAACCATAAATGTGAATGGGGCAAACTGCCTCATAAAGAGGAAGCAGTTAGAAGATTGGATTAAAAGTCATGATCCTACTATATGTTGTTTACAGGAAACACACCTGAAACAGGGTGATACATTCAAAATAAAAGTAAAAAGGTGGAGCAGAATCTACTATGCTTCAGATGAAGCCAAAAAAGCAGGGGTAGCCATCCTCATCTTAGATCAAGCAAAAACAAAAATTGATCTAATTAAAAGAGATAAGGAAGGGCATTATATCCTGCTAAAGGGTAGCATAGATAATGAAGCAGTATCAATATTAAACATATACACACCAAGTGGTATAGCATCTAAATTATTAAAAGAGAAATTAAGAGAGCTGCAAAAAGAAATAGACAGCAAAACTATAATAGTGGGAGATCTCAACCTTGCACTCTCAGAATTAGATAAATCAAACCACAAAATAAAAAAGAAAGAAGTTAAAGAGGTAAATAGAATACTAGAAAAGTTTGATATGATAGATCTTTGGCAAAAGCTAAATAGAGACAGAAAGGAGTATACTTTCTTCTCAGGATTTCATGAAACCTATACAAAAATTGATCATATACTAGGACATAAAAACCTCAAAATCAAATGCAATAAGGCAGAAATAGTAAATGCATCCTTTTCAGATCATAATGCAATCAAAATTACATTTAATAAAAAGCCAGGGGAAAATAAACCAAAAAATAATTGGAAACTAAATAATCTTATACTAAAGAATGATTGGGTAAAACAGCAAATCATACACATAATTAATAACTTCACCCAAGAAAATGACAATAATGAGACATCATACCAAAATGTGTGGGATACAGCCAAAGCAGTAATAAGGGGAAGTTTTATATCTCTACAGGCCTACTTGCATAAAATAGAGAAAGAGAGGGCCAACGAATTGGGCTTACAACTAGAATTGCTAGAAAAGGAACAAATTAAAAACCCCCAGACAAACACAAAACTTGAAATTCAAAAAATAAAAGGTGAGATTAATAAAATTGAAAGTAAAAAAAACTATTGAATTAATTAATAAAACTAAGAGTTGGTTTTATGAAAAAACCAACAAAATAGACAAACCCTTAGTAAACCTGATTTAAAAAAGGAAAGAGAAAAAGCAAATTGATAGTCTTGAAAATGAAAAGGGTGAACTCACCACTAATGAAGAGGAAATTAGAACAATAGTTAGGAGCTACTTTGCTCAACTTTATGCCGATAAATTCGAACACTTAAATTAAATGGAAGAATACCTTCAAAAATATACCTTGCCCAGATTAACAGAGGAAGAAATAAGTAGTCTAAATAGTCCCATCTCAGAAAAAGAAATAGACCAAGCTATTAACCAACTTCCTAAGAAAAAGTCCCCAGGACCGGATGGATTTACAAGTGAATTCTACCAAACATTTAAAGAACAACTAACTCCAATGCTATGTAAACTATTTGAAAAAATAGGGATTAAAGGAGTCATACCAAATTCCTTCTATGACACAGACATGGTACTGATACCTAAATCAGGTAGATCGAAAACTGAGAAAGAAAACTATAGACCAATTTCCTTAATGAACATTGATGCTAAAATCTTAAATAAGATATTAGCAAAAAGACTTCAGAAAATCATCCCCAGCATAATACACTATGACCAAGTGGGATTTATACCAGGAATGCAGGGCTGGTTTAATATTAGGAAAACTATTAGTATAATTGACCATATTAATAATCAAATTAATAAAAAACATATGATCATCTCAATAGCTGCAGAAAAAGCATTTGATAAAATCCAACATCCATTCCTACTAAAAAGGCTTGAGAGTATAGGAATAAATGGACTATTCCTTAAAATAATAACGAGCATATATTTAAAACCTTCAGTAAACATCATATGTAATGGCGATAAACTAGAACCTTTCCCTGTAAGATCAGGAGTGAAACAAGGTTGCCCACTATCACCATTACTATTCAATATAGTACTAAAAACGCTAGCCTGGGCAATAAGAGCCGAGAAAGAGATTCAAGGAATTAGAGTAGGAAATGAAGAAATCAAATTGTCACTTTTCGCAGATGACATGATGGTATACTTAGAGAACCCCAAAGACTCTGCTAAAAAGCTATTAGAAATAATTCAGAATTTTAGCAAAGTCGCAGGATACAAAATAAATCCACATAAATCCTCAGGATTTTTATACATTACCAACACAATCCAACAGCAAGAGATACAAAGAGAAATTCCATTCAAAATAACGGTCAATAGTATAAAATATTTGGGAATGTATCTACCAAAGGAGAGTCAGGAATTATATGAGCAAAATTACAAAACACTTGCCACAAAAATAAAGTCAGATTTAAATAATTGGAAAGACATTCAATGTTCTTGGATAGGCTGAGCGAATATAATAAAGATGACAATACTCCCCAAACTAATCTATTTATTTAGTGCTATACCAATCAGACTCCCAAGAAACTATTTTAATGACCTAGAAAAAATAACAACAAAATTCATATGGAAGAATAAAAGGTCGAGAATTGCAAGGGAACTAATGAAAAAAAAGTCAGAGGAAGGTGGTCTAAGTGTACCTGATTTAAAGCTATATTATAAAGCAACAGTCAACAAAACCATTTGGTATTGGCTAAGAAATAGACTAGTTGATCAGTGGCATAGGTTAGGTTCACAGGGCAAGATAGTGAATAAAAATAGCAATCTAATCTTTGACAAACCCAAAGATCCCAAATTTTGGGATAAGAATTCATTATTTGACAAAAACTGCTGGGAAAACTGGAAATTAGTATGGCAGAAACTAGGCATGGACCCACATTTAACACCACATACTAAGATTAGATCAAAATGGGTCCAAGATTTAGGCATAAAGAACGAAATCATAAATAAATTGGAGGAACATGGGATGGTTTACCTCTCAGACTTGTGGAGGAGGAAGGAGTTTGTGTCCAAGGGAGAACTAGAGACCATTATTGATCACAAAATAGAACATTTTGATTACACCAAATTAATGCAAACAAGATTAGAAGGGAAGTAACAAATTGGGAAAAATTTTTTACAGTTAAAGGTTCTGATAAAGGCCTTATCTCCAAAATATACAGAGAATTGACTTTAATTTATAAGAAATCAAGCCATTCTCCAATTGATAAATGGTCAAAGGATATGAACAGACAATTTTCAGATGATGAAATTAAAACTATTTCCACTCATATGAAAGAGTGTACCAAATCACTATTGATCAGAGAAATGCAAATTAAGAGAACTCTGAGGTATCCTTACACACCTATCAGATTGGCTAAGATGGCAGGAAAAAATAACGATGAATGTTGAAGGGGCTGTGGGAACACTGGGACACTGATGCACTGTTGGTGGAGTTGTGAAAGAATCCAACCATTCTGGAGAGCAATCTGGAATTATGCCCAAAAAGTTATCAAAATGTGCATACCCTTTGACCCAGCCATACTACTACTGGGCTTATACCCCAAGGAACTACTAAAGAAGGGAAAGGGACCTGTATGTGCCAAAATGTTTGTGGCAGCCCTTTTTGTAATGGCTAGAAGCTGGAAGATGAATGGATGTCCATCAATTGGAGAATGGTTGGGTAAACTATGGTATATGAATGTTATGGAATATTATTGTTCTATAAGAAATGACCAACAGGAGAAATACAGAGAGGCTTGCAGAGACTTACATCAACTGATGCTGAGTGAAACGAGCAGAACCAGAAGATCATTATACACTTCAACAATGATACTGTACGAGGATGTATGCTGATGTAAGTGGATTTCTTCAACATAGAGAAGAGCTAATCCAATTCCAGTTGATTAATGATGGACAGAACCAGCTACATCCAGAAAAGGAACACTGGGAAATGAATGTAAACTGTTATTTTTACCTTCTGAATCCAATTCTTCCTGTGTAACAAAAAATTCGATTCTACACACATATATTGTATCTAGAATATAATGTAATATATTTAACATATATAAGACTGCTTGCCATCTGGGGGAGGGGGTTGGGGGAGGAAGGGAAAAAATCTGAATAGAAGTAAGTGCAAGGGATAATGTTGTAAAAAATTACCCATGCATATATGTACTGTTAAAAAAATGTTATAATTATAAAATAAAATAAAAATTTAAAAAAATTAAAAAATTAAAATTATAATTAAAAAAAAAAAAGAGGCTTTGAGAGAAGTTGAACTGGCTTTATCCAATCTGGTTGAAAGAGTTACTCAAAAACCCTTGGAAATATCAGTATTTGCTATAAAAGTGGCACGCACAGCAGTCTTTCCTCAAGGACACAGTGTGATAGAGTGGGTGAATCTCCCAGCATGACCAACCAAAACCTTACTCTTTGCCTAGTACTTGTGGCTAGAATTTTATTAAAGACCATTAAGAGAGAGTAGTACAATCATTTGGGATAAGTCCTGACAATATATACAACATTTATACTAATGCACAAATTAATGTATGCTGTGAGACCATCCCAGAATGGCAAATTTTATTGGCTACAGCTCCAAATTTAACAAACGGGTCTCCTTTAAAGATAACCCAGCTATTATATAGTTGCCAATAGATTTTTGAAGAAAAGGTTTCTAAGATTCCTCTTAAAGGACTATTTTTACAGATGTATCCAAATATAAGATTTTTGCTGTATATTCTCATGACAACTGTAAAGAAAGTAGTCAGAACTCCTTTTCAGTCCACTCAATAGAATGAATTGTATGCAATCATGCTAGCTCTTATGAATTATCCCGTAGATATAAATATAATATCTAATTAGGCCTATTCAGTAGGTGACGTACAAAAATTGCCATAGCCCAAATAAAATTTGTAGCTTCTAATATATATATCAGCTCTTTAAGGAACTTCAAGAGCAAGTAAGAAAGCTCAAGGTAAGATTTATATCTTTCATGTCCACTTTCATAGTGGACTTCCAGGTCCTATTTTTTATGGAAATTCAAAAGCAGATATCCTTCTATCCATGTTAGCTAATACTCCTTTATTTCAGGCAGTCCAAGAATCTCATTCTAAATATCATCAGGCTGCTTGAGCTTCACATTTGCAGTTTGGATTAATAAAAGAGGAAGCTAGGAGCATAATAAAAGCCTGTACTGCTTGCCTTCCTTTCCATGTTCCTACACTCCCTCCAGGAAAAACAAAAACATAAACAAAAACAAAAACAAAAACAAACACAAAAAAACAACTCGTTGTTTTAGACCCAAAGAAATTTGGCAAATGGATGTGACCAATTAAAACTCTTTTGGTCATCTGTCTTTTATCCATGTTGTAGTAGACACCTTTTCAGGATTTACTTTTGCAATACCAGCAGCAAAAGAGACAGCCCAAGTAGTCACTGAATTCCTTATACAAGCTTTTACAATTATGGGTGTGCCACAAGCAATAAAAACAGATAATGGACCTGCATATACCTCTAAACATTTTGCATCCTTTTGTGCACAGTATCAGATTTTATACACCACTGGCATACCTTTTAATCCTCAAGGAGAGGCAATAGTAGAGAGGAGAAACAGAGACATCAAGATGCTCCTCCAAAAACAAAAGAAAGGGGGAGATGTAGAGAGGACCAAAACTCTGGAAAAATATACTTGAAAGAAGGATACTTACAACAGGTTGTTAACTCAGTGTGATTAATGAGACAATGGGTCTCTAGTTCACATATATACTTAGTACTTAGTATAGTGATGTAATGGTTCTCTAGTTCACACATACATAGTGTGTTGTAATGATGTAATCATACTGAAGTATTTAAGAGTTGAGAGTACTAGAAATAGACATTCCATCTTTGACCATCCATTTGGTGGCTCTCCTACCTGCTGTACTCCTCCACTAAGATCAAGACTGGGTCAGTGTAATGTTCTTCTTGGGGGGCTTCTGGAGGCAGCTTTCCTTTCAGCTCAGTGTAATAATCACCTCAAATGCAGCCAGGGATTTAAAGTCCAAATCCTGTATTGTTTCCTTTAAAATCTTGTCTCCTTCACTTGGGGTTCGGGTAGTTTTCTGGAGGCCTTCCAGATCTTGACTCTAGTCCTTTGCCTCTGCCAGCTTCTGTCTTTAGCTCCCTCCAAATGTCTCTGAATCCAAAGGTTTGTACTTCAGCCTCCAGCCAACACAAAGGTGGAAAATGGAATGAATCTGTCTCTGTCTCTGAGAGTGGGCTTCTCCTCTAATGGGCTTGTCTTTTAGAGGTCCTCCTTATATATGCTCTCATAAAGGTGTAAATCTTGTAGAACTCTAATAAATACTAAGTACATTAGTGAACTAGAGAACAGTTAATTATCATGCTAAACTAGATAACTGACTTAGCACCCTGTGAGAATCCTATCAAGTGATTGTGATAGACACATTTTGTGGAGACAGATTTTAAAGGAGACAATAAAGATTTTAGACTCTATTCCTGTCTGTGCTCATTATGACTATCTTGCTGAGACCAAGACCCCACCAAAGGTCCTCCAGAAAGCTAGCTCAGACATTACAATTGAGATCTGTTTTTAGGGCAAGGAGCTTCCAAGTTTCCTCTATAGACCAGGAAGTGACATCGGCTGCACTGGGATCATGCTGAGTTACTACTAGTGTTGGGTAGGTGTGGCTAGGAGCTGTGAGACTTGGACTCTTTGGGATAAACTCTTTACCTTTTGTGTTTTTGGGAATTGGTTCATCTGACACTCATCAAAAGCAGCTAAAACTTCTCTTAATGTTTCTTGATTTGTCTTGGGTTTCAATTTCTTATTTATTCCTTTGATTAAGTTGTTGTGTCTAATTTACATAACACTGCTATCAATTGTTCTATAAATGTTTAATAGAATTCACTTCTAAACTTATCTGGATTAAGTTATTTTTTTAATCAATAATCCCTTTCTAGTTTCCTTTGAAAACCATATGAAAACAAGCCTTTGAACAGAGTGTGAAGGAATACAATCACTCTCCAGCTCAAGATAGACTGAAAACCTTTAAGAAAGGTTAGTCTCACTGGGGTGAAAAGGTTGTTCAGCACAGCTCAGATTCTGAGAAAGTCAGTGAGATTAACAACTAAGACCCTCAGTCCTGGCTCAGTAAAGGAGCAAGTTAGTAGGGAGCTTCCATCCCCAGCTAAGAAGGCAAACTCTGGAAAACCAGGCTATTGTCTGAAGAGAACAGGAAAAGTTAGCCTCCTGCAGACATAAGGAGCCTCTCTCTGTGTTCAGAGCTGCACAGGAAGCTTTGGGACAGAGCCCTCTATACCCCAAGAATAGAGCTCAACTTTAAAAGTAAAAAAAAAAAAAAAAAAAAAAAAAAAGAAGAAGAGGTAATACCAAAAGAAAAGGAAGAAAAAGAAAAGAAACTTGACCATAAAAAGCTATTATGGTGACAGGGCAGACCAAAACACAATCTCAGACAAGGACAGAATGTCCACAAGAGGAAATCTGAAAGAGTGATATAAATTGGTCTCAAGCACAAAGTACTTCTTGGAAGCACTCATAAAAGATTTTAAAAGGCAATTAAGAGAGGTAGACAAAAAAATAAGAAAGGAAACAATAGGTATGCATAAGAGAGTCAACAGCTTGGAAAAGGAAAGGAAAAAAAAAAGATCTGAAAAAAAAAAAAAAAAACTCCTTAAACAGTAGAATTAACTAAATGGAAAAATAAATACAAAAGCTAACTGAAGAAAATCACATTAAAAACTGGAACAGGCAAATGAAAGCTAAGAATGTGAGATGACAAGAATCAACCAAACTAAAAAGAATTTTAAAATAGAAAAAAGGTGATATATTTCATTGGAAAAAGAGATGACTTAGAAAATAGTTCCAGAAGAGACAATTTTAAAAATTATTGGCCTATGTAAAGGCTATGACCAAAAAAAAAAAAAAAAAAAAAAAAAAAGCCTTACTAGCATTCTACAAGAGATCATTAATGAAAATTGCCCCAGTATTCTAGAAAAAGAGGAGGAAATACTGATTAAAAGAATCCATCAATCACATTTGGAAAGAAATCCCATAAGGAAAACTCCAAGGAAAATGTTGTGAAACCCCAGAACCACTACCTCAAGATAAAAATACTGCAAGCTTACAGACAAAAACAGTTCAAATATCAAGAAGCAACAATAAGGATTAGCCAGGATCTGGCAGCTTCTACAATCAGATTAGAGGGCTTGAAATACAATATTCTGAAAGGCAAAGGACATGGGGTTACAACCAAGAATTAACTACCCTAGAGAGATTCAGCATCATCTTTCAGGGGAAGAGATGGAGCTTTAATGTAATAAGAGACTTTCAAACATTTTTATTGAAAAAAAAAACTGTAAAGAGAAGTATAGAAAGGAAATAGGGGAAACTATGTGTGTGCATACACATACTTATATATTTTTCATATTATATGTATTATTTAAGTTTAAATTGTTTATATCCCTAGATGGGAAAATGATATATGTAATTCTTGAGAACTGTATCTGTCACTGGGGTAGACAGAGCAGGTCATCACATGGATTGACAGTGTAGTTGTGAATAGACTAATGTGATGACATCAAAGAAAATGATATTAAGGGGTGGAAAAGAGTCTGTAGTAGAAAATGAGTAAAGGAGAGGTACTTTCCTTTTTCACATGAAGATGTGCAAAAACCTATTACAATGTAGGGAAAGAAAGGAGGGGGTAAGCATTGTCTGATGCTTGATTTCATTAGTTTTGACTCTAAGAAGGAATAACTTAATCATTGAGTTGGGTATAGAAATTTGGCTAACTATATAAAGAACTAGGAGGAGAAAGGAAAAGAAAAGGAAGGAACAGGATAGAAGGGAAGGCAGAAACATTTGGGAAAAAGGTAACAGAAGGGTGGAGGTATTGATAGAAGATAAGTTGTGTGTGGTGTGAGTTTAAAAAAAAAAAAGCATTACCAAGAGAAGGGGGGAGAGGTGATAGAAGATAAGGGAGTGGATAGGATGGGAAAAAAGACACATACACGACTAAGGACAGTGTGGAAAGAGAGAACAAAAGATTCTACAGGGGAGAAACCAGATGGAGGGAAATACAGAACTGGTAATCATAACTGTGAATGTGAATAAGATGAATTCCACCACAGAACAGAAGCAAATAGCAGAGTAGGTTGAAAAATAGAATCATATATATACATATATACATATATATATATATATATATATTTTTTTTTTACCAGAAACACATTTGATACAGAAAGATACATACAAGTAAATTTATTATGCTTCAGCTGAAGTTAAAAGAAAAAAGCAGGATTATGGAGCAGCTAAGTGGTGCAGTGGATAGAGCAACAGACCTGAAGTCAGAAGGAACTGAGTTCAAATGTAGCCTCAGACACAGACTAGCTATGTGATCCTTGGCAAGTCACTTAACCCCAATTGCTTCAGGGGGAAGGGAGGGAAGCAGGGGTAGCAATTCTGATCTCAAATAAAACAAAAGTAAACCTAGATCTTATTTAAAGAGATTAGGAAGGAAAGTGCATCTTTATAAAGTGTACCATAAATAATGAAGTAGTAACAACAATAAATATGTATGCATCAAGTTATAGGTAGAGCAGGCACATTTCTAGAGAAGATTTTAAGCCAGTTACAGGAAGAAATAGACAGCAAAAGAATTTTAATGGGGAACCTCAACCTTCCCCTCTCAGAATCAGACAAATCAAACCACAAAATTAACAAGAAAGAAACTAAGGAAGTTAATAGGATCCTAGAAAACCTAGATATGATAGACCTCTAGAGAAAATTGAACAGGGACAGAAAGAAATACAACTTTTTCTCAGTAGTACATACCATGTAGACAAAAGTTGACCATGTTAGGACATACAAATCTCACAATCAAATTCAAAAAGACATAAAGAGTAAATGTTTCCTTTTCAGACTACAATAGAAAAAAAAAATATATATATATATATATATATATTAAATAAAGGTACAGAGGAATATAGACTAAAACACAATTGGAAATTAAATAATCTAATTCTAAAGAATGAGTGGGAGAACAACAAATCACAGAAATAGTTCATAATTTAAATCTAGAAAATAACAATAATGAGACAATATACTAAAATGTATGGCAAAGCTGCCAAAGCAGTTCTTAAGGGAAATTTTATATTTTCAAATAGCTCCATGAATAAAATAGATAAAGAGGAGATAAATGAATTGGGCATGCAACTAAAAGGGCTAGAAAAAGACAAATTAAAAACCCCCAATTAAATATCAAATTAGAAATTCTGAAAATCAAAGGAGAGATTAATAAAGCAGAAACTAAGAAAACTATTGATCTAATTAAATAAAACTAAGAGTTGGCTTTATGAAAAAAACAAAACAAATAAACCTTTGTTAATTTGATCAGAAAAAGTAAAAACCCAAATCATCAGCATCAAAAACTAAAAGGGTTAACTTATCACCAATGAAAAATAAATTAAAGCATTAATTAGGAGCTATTTTGCCCATCTGTATAGCAGCAAGTCTGACAATCTAAGTGAAATGGATGACTATTTACTAAAACATAAATTGCCCAGATTAACAGAAAAGGAAATCAATTACTTAAATAGAAGTCTTAGAAAAAGAAATTGAACAAGTCATTAATGAATTCCCTGAGAAAAAATCTTCAGCATCAGATGGATTCACAAGTGGATTCTATTAAACATTTAAAGAATAATTAATTCCAATACTCTATAAACTATTTGAAAAAATAGCTAAAGAAGGAATACTGCCAAATTCCTTCTATGTCACAAATATGGTAATTATATCTAAACGAGAAGAAGTCAAAACAGAGAAAGAAACCAATATTTCTAATGAATATTGATGCAAAAATTTTAAATAAAATATAGCAAAGACATTACAGCAATTTATCAGCAGGATAATACACTATGACCAAGTGGGATGTATACTAGGAATGCAGGGCTGGTTCAATATCAGGAAAACTATTACTATAACCGACCATATCAATAACCAAACCCAACAATAATCATATGATAATATCAATAGGTGCAGAAAAAGCTTTTTACAAAATATAGCACCCTTTCCTATTAAAAACATAGAGATTATAGGGATAAAGGGAGCTTTCCTTAAAATAATAAGTAGTATCTATCTAAAACCTACAGCAAGCATTATTTGTAATGGAGGGAAGCCGGACACATTTCCAATAAGATCAGGAATGGAAGTGAGATGTTCATTATCACCACTATTATTCACCATTGTACTAGAAATGCTGGCTTCAGCAATAGGAAAAGAAAAATTAAGGAATTAGAATAGGCATGTAGGAAATAAAACTATCACTCTTTGTAGATGATCTGATGATATACTTAGAGAATCCTAGAAAATCATTCAAAAATTCATTAGAAACAACTCACAGCATTAACAAAGTTGCAAGATATAAAATAAACCTACAGAAATCATCAACATTTCTATATATTACTGACAAAATCCATTATCAAGGGATAGAAAAAGATATTCCATTTAAAATTATGGTAGGCAAAATAAAATAGTTGTGAGTCTACCTGACAAGACAAATCCAAGAATTATATGAACACACAAATAGTCAGATTTAAATAATTTGAAAAATATCAATTGTTCATGGCTAGGGCAAACTAATATATGAAAAATGACAATTCTCCTAAATTGGTCTACTTATTCAGTACTATATCAATCAAAGTGGCAAAACATTATTTTATAGAACTAGAAAAAATAATAACAATATTCACCTAAAATAACAAAAGGTCAAGAATATCAAGGAAATTAATGAAGAAAAAAAATACAAAGGATGGTAGCTTAGCAGTACCAAATCTAAAATTGTATTATAAAGCAGCAGTCATAGAAACCATTGGTAGTGGCTAAGAAATAATGTGGTAGATCAGTGGAATAGATTAGATAAACATGACACAATGATCAAGGTCTATAACAATCTAATATTTGATAAAACCCCAAATTCCAGCCTCTAGAATAAGAACTCAGTATTTGATAAAAATTGCTGGGAAAACTGGAAAATAATATGTCAGATACTTGGCATATCCCTACATCTCACATCCCCATACCAAAAAAAGGTTGAAATGGATTTATGATTTGCATAAAGGATGATACCATAAACAAATTAGGAGAACAAGGGATAATGTATTTATGAGACTTTTGGAGAAGTGAGGATTTTATGATCAAAGAAAAATTAAAGAACATTATGAAAGGTAAAATGGACAACTTTAATTACATAAAAAGGTTTTGCATGAACAAAACCAACAGAAACAAGATTATAAGGGAAGTACAAAGCTGGAAAAAAATCTGTACATCTAGTGTTTCTGATAAAGGTCTCATTTCTAAAATATATAAAGAACTGTGTCCAACTTAAGAGAATACATTCCCCAATCAATAAATGGTCAAATGATATGAACAGATAACTTTCAAATGATAACATTAAATCCATATGTGAAATGACCCAACCATTCTGAAGAACAATCTGAAACTATGCCCAGAGGACTATAAAACTGTGATCCCCTTTGACCTAGCAATGACATTATAAGGATTGTATCCCACGGAACAGAAAAAAGGGGAAAGGACCCACATGTGCAAACATGTTTGTAGCATCTCTTTTTGGGATAGCAAAAAAAAATGGAAAATAAGTAGATGCCCATCAATTGAGGAATGGCTAAATAAGTTGTGGTATATGAAGGTAATGGAATATGATTGTTCTATAAAAATGAAGTACAAGCTGATTTTAGAAATGCCTGGAAAGATTTATATGAACTAATGCTGAACAAAACAAGCAGAACCAGGAGTACATTCACAATAACAGCAAGAATGTGTGCTGCTCAACTATGAAAGACTTGGGTTCTTCTCAGTGTTTCAGGATTCAAAGCAATCTCAATAGACTTTGGATAGAAAATTCCATCTGCATGCAGGAAAAAGAACTAAGTAGACAAGGTAAATCAACACATGCTATGTTCAATTCTTTTTTTATCTTTCCTATGTTTTTCCTTTTTACTCTGATTTTCCTTCCTAACATGATTCTTAAAACAATGTGTGTTAAAATAATCTATACAAACAAAGAAAAAAGATACAATAAAGCAAAACCAAAAAAATGAAAAAAAAAATAGAAAAAATGTGAAATATCTCATTGGAGAAACAACTGACCTGGAAAATAGATTCAGGAGAGATAATTTTAAAATTATTGGTCTATCTGAAAGTCATGATCACAAAAGGATCACAAATTAAAGAAATTATCAAGAAAAACTTTTCTGATATTCCTGAAGCAAAGAGTAAAATACAAATTGAAAGAATTCACCAATCACCTTCTGAAGGAGATCCCAAAATAAAAACACCCAGGGATATTATAGTCAAATATTGGAATTCCCAAGACAAGGAGAAAATATTTCAAACATCCAGAAAGAAACAATTTAAATATAGTGAAAGTACAGTGAGGATAACACAAGATTTAGCAGCTTCTACATTAAAAGACCAGAGGACTAAGAATATGAGATTCCAGAAAGCAATTGAGCTAGGATTGCAAACAAGAATTACCTACTCATCAAAACTGAATATAATACATCAGAGGAAAAGGTGGTCATTCAGTGAAACAAGGAATTTTCAAGCATTTGTGATAAAAAGACCAGAGCTAAATGGAAAATTTGATTTTCAAATATAGGGCTCTGGAGAAGCATAAGGAGGTAATCAGGAAAGTGATATCATAAGGGACTTACTGAGATTTATCTGTTTACACTCCGTCATGGGAGGATAATACTTGTTACTCTTTAGGACATTGACAATATTGTGTCAGTTAAAAGGAGTACATATAGACAGCAGGCACAGGTGTGAGTTGAATATGATGAGATAATATCTTTTTTCTTTTAATGATGAAATTAAAGGGTGAGAGATGAGTGTACTGGTTGAAAGAGAAAGGAAGAAGTGGAATGGTTTAAATTATCTGCCATAAAAAAGAGGGAAGAAAAATCATTTACAGTTGAAAGGAACTGGGGAAGTGGGGGAGGAGAAGAAAGTGAACCTTGTTCTCATTAGAATTGACTCAAGTAGGAAATAACATATATATATATATATATATATATATATATATATATATATATATATATATATATATATATATATATATATATATATATATGCTCAATAGGGGTATAGAAATCTATCTTACCTTGCAAAAAAATAAGAGGGAAATGGAATATGGGAAAGTGATAAAAGATGTATTAGGGTAGGGAGTGGAAAGTAGCAAAACATTTTTGAGGAGGGTCAGGGTGAAAGGAAAGAGAATAAATGGTGTGAAAATAAAATTAGGAATAGCAATTGTAAAAAGTAATCAAAGCAAGTTTCTCTGATGGAATATTATTGTTCTTTGGGAAATGATGAGCAGGATGATGTCTGGAAAAAAAAAACCTGGAAAGTCCTCCATGAATAAAGTGAAATATACAGTATACAAAATAATAGCAATGGTCTAGGATGACCAGCTATAAATGACTTTGTTATTCTCAATAGTATAATCATCCATTTCAGAAAGGCCTGGAGAGACTTACATGAACTGAGTGAAATGAGCAGGACCAGGAGATCATTATATACTTCAACAACAATACTATATGATGATCAATTCTGATGGACGTGGCCCTCTTTGACAATGAGATGAACCGAATCAGTTCCAATAGAGAGAGCAGTAATGAATTGAACCAGCTACACCCAGCGAAAGAACTCTGGGACTATGAACCACTACATAGAATTCCCAATCCCTCTATTTTTGTCCTCCTGCATTTTTTATTTTCTTCACAGACTAATTGTATACTATTTCAAAGTCTGATTCTTTTAGTACAGCAAAGTAACTGTATGGACATGTGTACATATACTGTATTTAACTTATAGTTTAACATATTTAACATGTATTGGTCAACTTGCCATCTGGGGGAAGGGGTGGGGGGAAGGATAGGAAAAGTTGGAACAAAAGGTTTTGCAATTGTCAAGCTGAAAAATTACCCATGGATATATCTTGTAAACAAAAAGCTATAATAAAAAAATAGTATAATCATCCACAACTACTCTGAAGGATTTTATGATGAACAATCCTATCCATAGCCAGAGAAAGAACTGATGGTGTCTGAATACAGATTGAAGCATTGTCTATTTCTCTATCTCTCTTTTTATTTTTACTATAATTTTTTGAGGGTTTTAATTTTCATTTGGGTGAGAGATCTATGCTTTTTTTCACAACTTGACTTTTATGGAAATGTTTTACATAACTTCACATATGGTTTCTTAATTGTGGGTGGCAATAATGGAGAGACCTTAGAACTTGAAAATCTTAAAAACAAATATAAAAATAGTTTTGAATGTAACTGGGAGGCAATATTAAATAAATAAATAAATAAAATATTAAAATAAAATGAGGTGATTCAGGCCACTTCCAATATTCTTGTGATGGAGAGAGCTATCTGCATCCAGAAAGAGGATTGTAGAGATTGAATGTGGATCACAGCATAGTATTTTCATATTTTTTTTTTTTTGCTTTTTGTTTCCTTTCTCATTTTTTCCTTTTGATCTGATTTTTCTTGTGCAGCATGATAATCCTGGAAATATGTATAGAAAAACTGTACATGTTTGACATATATTGGATTACTTACTGTTTAGGGGAGAGGATTAATTATTGAAGGGAAGGAGAAAAAAATGGAACACGAAATTTTGCAAGGTTTATGTTGAAAACTATCTTTGCTTATATTTTGAAAATAAGAAGCTATTGTTAAAAAATTCAAACTCATGGAATAGTTTCCTGTGGTCATGAATGACTGTTTACATAACACTTTAAAGTTTGGAAAGTGATTTACATATGTTATTATATTTAATCTTCACAATGCTGTGAAGTAGCTATTATATTTCCATTTTAGAGATGAGGAAACTGAAGCTTAAAGAGATTAAATAATTTTAGCAGCTATTGTCTGAGGCAGAATTCAAATGGAAGACTTCATGTTTCTAAGTAAAATGCTCTGTCCACAATGCCACCCAGTTGCTCATGAAATTTGTACAGGTATATGTCTCTAAGCACTTCCATGAAAACTTTCTTTTCTTCCTCATTGGAAGTGCTTCTATATGCCTTCAGAATTTATTTTTGAGATCTTTCAAGAAACATCCATTGGTCTGACTACAACTAGAGAATTTTAGGCCATTGGACCCTATATATATATATATATAATTTTTTTTGTTTTTTTATTAATTTTTATAATTATAACATTTTCTTTGACAGTACATATGCATAGTTTTTTTTACAACATTATCCCTTATACTCCCTTTTGTTCCAAGATTTTCCCCTCCTTCCCTCCACCCCCTCCCCTAGATGGCAGGCATTCCCATACATATTAAATATCTTATAGTATATCCTAGGTACAATATATATGTGCAGAACAGAATTTTGTTGTTGTTGTTGTTGTTGCAAAGGAAGGATTGTATTTGCAAGGTAAAAATAATCTGGGAAGAGAAACAAACCAAAAAACAAACAAAAAACAAACAAACAAAAAAAAAAAAAACAATGTTCACAGTTTACACTCATTTCCCAGTATTCCTTTTCTGGATGTAGCTGATTCTGTCGATCATTGATCAATTGGAATTGGATTAGCTCTTCTCTATGTTGAAGATATCTACTTCCATCAGAATACATCCTCATACAGTATCATTGTTGAAGTGTATAATAATCCCCTAGTTCTACTCATTTCACTCAGCATCAGTTGATATAAGTCTCTCCAAGCTCTCTGTATTCCTCCTGCTGGTCATTTCTTACAGAACAATAATATTCCATAACATTCATATACCATTATTTACCCAACCATTCTCCAATTGATGGACATCCATTCATTTTCCAGTTTCTAGCCACTATAAAAAGGGCTGCCACAAACATTTTGGCACATACAGGTCCCTTTCACTTCTTTAGTATTTCCTTGGGATATAAGCCCACTAGTAGCACTGCTGGGTCAAAGGGTATACACATTTTGATAACTTTTTGGGCATAATTCCAGATTGCTCTCCAGAATGGTTGGATTCTTTTACAACTCCACCAACAATGCATCAGTGTCCCAGTTTTCTCACATCCCCTCAACATTCATCATTATTAGTTCCTGTCATCTTAGCCAATCTGACAGGTGTGTAATGATATCTCAGAGTTAATTTGCATTTCTCTGATCAATAGTGATTTGGAACACTTTTTCATATGAGTGGAAATAGTTTTAATTTCATCATCTGACAATTGTTTGTTCATATCCTTTGACCATTTATCAATTGGAGAATGGTTTGATTTATAAGAAATTAAAGTCAATTCTCTGTATATTTTGGAGATTAGGCCTTTATCAGGACCTTTAACTGTAAAAATGTTTTCCCAATTTGTTACTTTCCTTCTAATCTTGTTTGCATTAGTTTTGTTTGTGCAGAAACTTTTTAATTTGGTGTAATCAAAATGTTCTATTTTGTGATCAATAATGGTCTCTAGTTCTCCCTTGGACACAAACTCCTTCCTACTCCACAAGTCCAAGAGGTAAACCATCCCATGTTCCTCCAATTTATTTATGATTTCGTTCTTTATGCCTAAATCTTGGACCCATTTTGATCTTATCTTAGTATGTGGTATTAAATGTGGGTCCATGCCTAGTTTCTACCATACTAATTTCCAGTTTTCCCGGCAGTTTTTGTCAAATAATGAATTCTTAACCCAAATTTTGGGATCTTTGGGTTTGTCAAACACTAGATTGCTATTTTTATTCACTGTCTTTCCCTGTGAACCTAACATATGCCACTGATCAACTAGTCTATTTCTTAGCCAATACCAAATGGTTTTGGTGACTGTTGCTTTATAATACAGTTCTAGATCCGGTACAGCTAGACCACATTCATTTATTTTTTTTTTCATTACTTCCCTTGAAATTCTCGACCTTTTGTTGTTCCATATGAATTCTGTTGTTATTTTTTCTAGGTCATTAAAATAGTTTCTTGGGAGTCTGATTGGTATAGCACTAAATAAATAGATTAGTTTAGGGAGTATTGTCATCTTTATTATATTCGCTCGGCCTATCCAAGAGCACTGAATGTCTTTCCAATTATTTAAATCTGACTTTATTTTTGTGGCAAGTGTGCTCATATAATTCCTGACTCTCCTTTGGTAGATATATTCCCAAATATTTTATACTATTGACCGTTATTTTGAATGGAATTTCTCTTTGTATCTCTTGCTGTTGATTGTGTTGGTAATGTGTAAAAATACTGAGGATATATGTGGATTTATTTTGTATCCTGCAACTTTGCTAAAATTCTGAATTATTTCTAATAGCTTTTTAGCAGACTCTTTGGGGTTCTCTAAGTATACCATCATGTCATCTGCAAAGAGTGACAATTTGATTTCTTCATTTCCTACTCTAATTCCTTGAATCTCTTTCTCGGCTCTTATTGCCCAGGCTAGCGTTTTTAGTACTATATTGAATAGTAATGGTGATAGTGGGCAACCTTGTTTCACTCCTGATCTTACAGGGAAAGGTTCTAGTTTATCGCCATTACATATGATGTTTACTGAAGGTTTTAAATATATGCTCGTTATTATTTTAAGGAATAGTCCATTTATTCCTATACTCTCAAGCCTTTTTAGTAGGAATGGATGTTGGATTTTATCAAATGCTTTTTCTGCAGCTATTGAGATGATCATATGGTTTTTATTAATTTGATTATTAATATGGTCAATTATACTAATAGTTTTCCTAATATTAAACCAGCCCTGCATTCCTGGTATAAATCCCACTTGGTCATAGTGTATTATGCTGGGGATGATTTTCTGAAGTCTTTTTGCTAATATCTTATTTAAGATTTTAGCATCAATGTTCATTAAGGAAATTGGTCTATAGTTTTCTTTCTCAGTTTGCGATCTACCTGGTTTAGGTATCAGTACCATGTTTGTGTCATAAAAGTTTGTTAAATTTATTATATATTTTAAATGTATCATAAAAGGAATTTGGTAGGACTCCTTCAATGCCTATTTTTTCAAATAGTTTATTTAGCATTGGAGTTAGTTGTTCTTTAAATGTTTGGTAGAATTCACATGTAAATCCATCTGGTCCTGGGGATTTTTTCTTAGGGAGTTGGTTAATAGCTTGTTCTATTTCTTTTTCTGAGATGGGACTATTTAGACTACTTCTTCTTCCTCTGTTTTTTTAATGTGATTTTTAATGTGATTTTTTAATTGACCTGCAAATGATGTTATAAATGTACAAACGACCCTTGGCAGAATAAACATTCTCCACCTCTGCTCTAAGGTATATATATAGTATAATATATATAGTATAGTATAGTATAGTATAGTATAGTATAGTATAGTATAGTATAGTATAGTATAGCCAAACTAGATAAGCAATGACTGTTACAATAAGTTTCTTAATTTAGGTGATGGCTACTATGTTTCTTCCTGTAATGTATAAAGTAAATGTTAGCTCTTTAGTAATTTTATAACTGCCAATGCCCTCCTTCCTCTAAGAATATAAATGAACTGACATTGCTTTGTGGAAAAGGTACATATGCATAGACATATTATTAATTTCCTGCTGGCTTCATGTGTTGATACAAATTGTTAAACAAAAAGTCTTGAGTAAATATTAATCTGTTTATTATAACTATAGAATTCTTAAGTTTAGAGACTTGTTCAGGAAAGTTGAGTTAAATCAGAAATTTATCATGAATAAATCTAATGTCACAATGCCATCTTTGCTTTTTTTTCCCCAAAAGGTCTACTATCTATGCTAGAAATGAGTTTCTGGGTTATACAAATATTTCTCAAGGTCCAGCTAAGGCCATCAATAGAATCCAATCTTTATAAGAAGAGTTCTAATTAATCATTAGGTAAGTCAGACTACCCCCTTTCGTCTTATTTATTTTTCCACCCTTCCCCCTAAAGAGTTTTAATGCTTAAAGATCCCTTAATTTTTGCAAAAGTTATCAATTTTACTCTGCTTTCCCAACAACAACTAATTATTTCTTCTTATTGGATGGTCTGTTATCTGACAGCCCCAGTAGAGACATCCCATTATTTTCTAGAGAACAAGAAGCTATTTCCTTCTCAAAGGATACAATTTTGTCTTCTGTGAAAAATCTCATATTTAGTACTTAGCAAGAAGTGGTTAGTGATCCTTTCCCCACCTTTTTGCCTTGGAATTAGATTATTTTACTTTCCAAGCCAAGGGTTCTATATTCCTTTTCCAATCCTTTATCTTTTTTTTTTTTGTAAAACTAAAACTTGTCTCACAATTTGATTTTGCTTGACAATAACATAACATTTAATTAAACTTCATGATGAACAAGAGAGATATCCTAACCACTTTAACTTCTTTTCTAGGAGAAAAATCAATGTGCAGTTTAAGTGCAGATAACAATTATTTGGCCATGACATAAAAGCAAGCTGCTCAATCCATGCTAGTCATTACTTTCCACACTTTAGATTGCTAAGTAGGATCAGCTCTTATAGCTAACTTTCCTAAAGAACTCTCTTCATCTACTTAGCACTTGATTGTCATCTACTAATTTTGATACCTGTACCCAGCTTCCTTTCCTCTCTCTTTTCAATATTATTCTGAGATTTTACTCTGATTTTTCTTAAGTTCTTTTCCTTTTGGTTTCCCACTGCTTCTTCTCTTCCTTTAAATTCTCTTTGGATCTTATGCTTGAGTCCTTTATTCTTCCCAACATCTCTAATCATTCATCGTAACTTAGGTGTCCTCCAAGATCAGTCCTGGGCTTTTCTCTTTCTATCCTTTCTCTCTTGGAAAGTTCATCAACTCCCACAGGTTCAAGGATCCTTTTTAGTCCAATGACTAAGGCTGTATATATAGTTTTAATCTTAGTCCTGAACCCATCCTGCCTTATTAAATGCCTGCTGATATCCTGTAGGTATCTTAAAGTCAACATATATAAAGCCATAACAAGCTTTTGAGGGCAAGGGCTTTTTCATTTTTTGTCTTTGTATACCTAATATTTAGCACAGTGCCTGGCAAATAACTGAAATTTAATAAATACTTCCTAATTGATTTGTAAATCATATTTTCCTTAAATCTTACCTCTCTTCTAAACTTCTGTAGTTCTGTAGAGCAGGACTTCTTAAACTTTTTTTTCCATTCACCCAAGAAATTTTTATGTAACCCCAAGTATAAAGGTATATAAAATAGAGATATGAACCAAACATTTATTAATAATAAATCTTAAATTAGGACCCCCCATATTCCTTATGTGACTCCACATGGGGCCACACTCCTCAATTTAAGAAGCTTTATTGCAAAGGACACCACTATGCCTCCAGTCATCAACAGAAAGATTTTCCTAATGCCCTACAGAGGGTATGGATTCAGAGTTAGGAAGACCTGGATTCAAAAATGGCCAATATTTACCAACTGTGTAACCTGGGAAAGTCACTTAACTCTGTTCTGTCTCACTTTACTCATTTGTAAAATGGGATAAAAACAATAAGTATCTCTTAAGGTTGCTGTGAGGCTCAAATTTACATTTGTAAATTGCTTTTTAAACAAAGTTCTATATAAATATTAACTTTCACTATCATTATTTCTTTAAAATAACTTTAATTTGTTTTGCATATATGTTTTATATAAAGTATGTGAATAAATATATGTATGCATACACATCTCACATATATATAGATAGATAGATTTGTGTATATATGCATATAATATAAACTTCCTGAAAGGAAGGTCTCTTTCATTTTTGTCTTTGTATCCTTAGCACTTATTACAGAATTTTATATATGGAAGAAACTTTTAAAAATTTTGTTGATTTGAACTGAATGTTGAGGTTTAATCAATATTAATTTATAAGGAAATTATTTCATGCAAATAATCAGGCCTTTCCAAGATCCTTCTGTAGTACTGATAAGGACAAAGGAATATGAAAAAAAATTGCTATTTTCTTCCTACTTTGACTGCTAGTTACACAGAAACAGGTTCTGAGATACTACAAGACAGAATAATGTATGAAAATGTCTATGAATTTACAAAGGCCAAAATTCAGAGCAAAAGCATCGTAGGATAACTACAGTCAAAATGCATGACTATATTTTAAAGAAACAAACTGGTATTAAATTAATATTAATTATCTCTATGCAATCCATCAAAACAGTAAACTAAGTTCAGGTCAAATAAAACTTAACTTTATACTCATAAAAGTTATTTGAAAATATTTGCTATTTTTCCAAATACTCTTTTCCATCATTTTTTCTAATTTTCATTCTGTTATAAATGATGTTTTTGTAGTATTTTATTTTCTGAATCATTGACATTTCATATATCAACAAGTAATTAAAGTAATTAAATAAAGAATATATATATATTCATTTACTTTTGGTTTTACTCCTCTGTTAAGATTTTTTTTTATTTTTCCTTATTCATAATTATTATTTTCAATTCCTTAGAAACACAATATCATATAATTTCCCATTACTTTTCTCACATAACTCAATCCAAAATAGAACAGTTTAAAAATGACATTATATTAATTACTCCTACTGCTACAAAACAAGACAAAACTGAAAGCCTGATTAAAGGTAACATCAAAGTTTAAGCAAAACAAAAGGAAAGGAAAAGTAATATTATATTGATTGGTTATGTCAAATAATATTGATGGGTTATTTATCAAATAACAAATATTTTTTTAAGATTTTTAACGATTATAAGTACCATATAAATCAGGGTACTTCAGGGTGATGAAAACCAGAAATCAATGCAAATCAATTAGTTTCAAGAGGAAACAATTATTTAAATAGTTTTGTGGGCAATAGTTAAACACTTATATTCAGTCTGTCCAAAAGCAGAACATTATCTTCTTTTCTAAATTAGATCATCATCCTGTCTTCCCTGTTTTTGTTAATGACCATACTATTCTTTTCAGTACACAGATAAATCTCCTTAGAGAATTATCTTTGATTTTTTTCTTCTCTTTCACCTCAACTACCAATTTCTTGCCAAGTCCTAGAGACTCTAATTCCAGAACTTGCACATTTATCCTTTTTTTTTTCATTTCAAAACAATTCAGTAAATAACCTCTCCTTATTTATTTTGAGGGGATTTTATTTAAATTTTTTATTTTAATTTCCACATACTTAATAGAATTAAAAAATAGAAGTGTAAATGAAACTGGAAGTCTCTGTTATGTACAACTTATTTTTCTTCTCAAATGTATAATAAATTCACCACCCTCAATTTCTCTGGCTTGGGCTTTCCTGATAATATTGTCCCACTTTGGTCCTTTCAACACAAAACTAGCTACCAGAGTAAAATATAAGGACTATTGTGATCATATCTCCCTGTAGATCAGAAACTTTCCACTTCCTTCTTAGTGCTGATAAAGCAGAAAAACAAAAACACTAAACTTTTAAGCATAATATTCAATGTACTTAATCATTTGTTTTCAACCTAATTTTTCAGATTTATTTCTTACCACTTCCTGTCATATCCCAAGTTCTCCCGTTATGCTGGATTATCTATATCTACTATTTCATAGACTCATTCCATGCTTTTCTGCCTATAGGCCTTTGCTTTATTTATTTTTTTTGAGTTCACAAAACTTTTTAATACAACAACTCATTTGATACTTGCTATAAATATCTCTTTTTACAGAAACATGCTTAAAGAAATTAAGTAACTTGCTCAGGGTCACATACAAAGAAAATGACTCAGGCAAGATCAGAATCCTGGTTTTCCTGATGCCAACTCCATCCATTGTGTCATTCTTTTACTCAAAGACATAATAAGCATTATAGAATTACTAGAGACCTAACAGATTAAGTAGCTTGCCCATAGTCATAAACCAATGGAAAATTTGAGTTATATTTGTATTTTCAATCTCTTTAACAGCATTCCATCCACATAATATTATGTTGCCTATATAGGAATAGTTATAAACATAAAATTATATGTTCTCCCACTTGGGGGGTGGGGTGGGGAGAGAGAAGGGAATTGGATTACATGCATGAGGAAGCCCTAATACCTTTATCACATTGTTCTTTCTACCTAAAATGGCTTTCCCCTATCCAAATCATACTCCTACCTCACCATCCCCTCTCCCTGTCAAAATACTAGCCATTCTTCAAGATATAATTCAGAAGCCACCTGTTCTATGATACTTTCACAGATTTACTCAAGGTCAAATATGATAACCACAATAAAATGCTATGAAATCCAAAAGAGTGGTTATATTCTTTTTAGCTATATAAATCTGTTTTTTCCCTAAACATAAAATTTTAAAATTTTCAAAAGTTGAGCTCCTGGAAAACAGGACTATCTTTTGTTTTTCTTTGCATCCTCAATGCTTAGCATAGTACCTGGCATTATGTAGGAGCTTAGATTAAGTTTCTTGACAGACTAATAAATTTATGAGAAGTAATTCACAAACTCCACCCAATATACCCTGGAAATCCATTGGCAAAATAAATAGCCTTATAGTTCATAGGACCACTGTGACATCATGAGAAAAACATTTTTTTCCATTTCTAAATGCTAAATCCCCTCACCAACAGCACCAGATTTTTATTAGTAAGAATGCTTTTCCCCCTTAAATACATCTTATGATTTCATTGAAATAGGGGCAAACTGTTCAGGAAACTCTTCCTATATAAATTATAGTATAATCTATAATATTAGATTATTAGCAGGGGAAAATGACAGGTTAATTAAGAGACCTGTCCATAGTCACATAGTCAAGTATGTGTCCCAAGTGAGAGTTGAAACAATGTCTCTTTGATTTGAGGCTTGGTCTTTTTCCATTATTTCATTGACTCTTTCTTGGGCAAGAGTATGTAGTTCAATAATCATTCTATAAATAAGCATGATTCTTGGTTTAAGTATTCAGATGGAGAAGTTCCAAACTATTCCTCATTAAAAAAGAATTATTATATGTAAAAAAAAAATAACCTACCCATCAAATTCTTGAAGTTCACATTCCTTTAGCAGTGATAGAGCATGTCCTTCATATTCTGTTACTATTTAAAAAAAAAAACAAATTAAAATATTTTTAAAATTAAAATTAATCTATTTAACACCATTGAACTTGGTCTGGCATAATGTTATGATAAACATATGGTAAAACAAAACAAAATTTATTCTTGAATATATTTTAATCATGAGAAAAGACTGTCTGGTATTTCCCTGTTTTAAAGTTTTATAAAAAATGCTATCATATATTTGTTCAACTGAAGAAATCATTTGGAGTTACCCCACAACTAGCAACCTTCTACTTTACCTTGTTGTTAGCCTATTTAATATTCCTAAATTAAGAAGCATTTACTTTATATGTAATAAAATTAGCACCAGTAGTATTTTTAAAAATAAGGCATGTTTAGTTGCTATCTCACAGACAATATTAAATGATGTTTATATGATTCTTATATTAATAAATAAGCTGATTTTTTTCATTTATAAGATTAACATATTAAACAAAAATGTGGAACTGATATTCTATGAAGAAAAGTTGTATAAAGAAGTGGAAAATAAAATCAAAACCCAGTAACAATATGCTCTAATGCAAGGAGGAGGAGGAGGAAAGAAGAAGAGGGTGATGAAGGTGGTGCAAGTGTATACCAGTGTCTGTAGTCTCTAGAGGAAATGAATCTGTCACTCTACATTGCTGTTCCTATGGTTGTTGATGCCCTGTGTAGTATTGTAAATGCCAGCAAAGACACGATAAACTGGCATACTGCAGATGGCACAAAACATCATAACCACATTTAGCATTTTCCAGGGCAGCTTTGCCAGAAGAGACAGCCCAGCTGTATCCACCCATCAAAGATTTCTGCTGACTGACATGACACTTGCAGATGGATTTTTTGTGTAAGAATGTGCATCATTATATGCAAGATTACATTAATCTTTCATGCCTGTCTGTCCCTGGTGCCAGCACAGTTCAAGTTTTTCCTACAATGTTTTTAGATATTGTTAAAAATTATTAGTCTTGGTGTCTAAAAGAATCATTCTGTTTCCACCAGTGTTACAACATAATTCTCCCATGACTTATTCAAATAATATTGAAATATAGTAGAAGAGCCTTTCTAAATTAAAATCTATGAGAATAAAAACAAGAATGATATCAACTAGTTTTATTATTGAATATTAATAATATTTGAAGATTATTTAAATATGCAAGATAATATTTATTATTAATTTGCATTCACATGAAAATTACCTTAAATGCACATTATCACAATATAATTCAATATGATTAGTGCCACATTTGAGATGACAAAATACTATACATAACTGCAAGCCAAAAATTCAAGGCAGGTCATCGTGAAGAAACATGCTACAATGATACCCAACTTGCTATCTCTCCCAAAAAACATACCTTCATTAATAATTCAATTTTCTCAAATCCATTATAAAATTAGTTGCAGCATGAAGATGATATTTAGACTAAAGGGGAAAATCTCAATGAAAAATATTGTTTTCTTACTTTTTTCTCTCAGGTAGAATTTTAATTCCAAGCAAATTAGAACATCATCAAAAACAACAGAACAATTTTGGAGATTACTACACTCAATTAATATACATTTTTACAAACAGAATTTCAGTACTCTGATAAGAGAGGGAAATGATCAAGCCAAACCAGTTGGTAATTATTTGGTGTGTTTAGTGAAAATTGTTGTTTCCTGATATGTGTGTTATTTAACCCATTATTATCTTTTGGTTAAATTCCTTTTTGGATTGAAATTATGTTATTGGGTCTTAGCTGGAATACTGATTCAATGGATTGTAGGCTGATTACTATAGATTTGAATAAATAACATATATATATATATATATATGTACATATATATATAGATATATCCAGAAGCTAAGAAGCAGTAAGAAGTTGCAATCATATGGAGACCTAAGGGGGGTCTATGATATGTTTATGGGTTTATCATTTCCTTTTTATCAAAGTTCTGAGTATTAAGTCAAGTTAAGGTTACCTGCTTTTATATGAAAAGCATCCATTTAATGATTTTTCCTTTCATTCTCCGAATCTTTTTTTAAAAGGTTAAATTTGATTACAATACTTCCTAGTGGAAATTTATAAAGAACAGACCAACTTATTCAAATGATGTCATATTGTTGTGTGACAACACAACAAAATGTGCCATTGCACATTTTCGTGTTTGTTTCTGAAGTGATATTGTGAGACTGTCACTGTATCCTGTCTCTCTGACTACTAGGCTGAATAGTCATCATTGTGAAGAAAATTGGTGCTCAGTAATGAGATATGACATTCATTGAACACTTTTGATTTTGGTGAAACATATTGATTGTGATGATAATCCTTTTGGAGGAATATAGAGTATAAGCTAAAAGACAAAGGAATGATGATAAAGCAGTAGTTTTATGATGTATATATTTTACACAATGAAACATTAGATCTTCCCCAAAGAGCAATAATAAAAAAAATGGAATTGTAAAGAACTAGTTATAACTCTGATACTTCACCTATGTGTTGATATTTATATCTATATCTATATCTGTATCTATATCTATATATTAATATATAGATATAGATACAGATATAGATATACAACTCCTGACCAAGAAATACAGAAAACAGTTAAGGAATTTCTGCTCCCCAAAATGATTTAAAATGAAATGAAATTCCTGCTACTCATGGTAGCAACACAATCCTCAATAGCTTATGATTCAGTGGAAATACCATTCTCAATAATGACTTGGCATCTATACTTTCATTAGCAACTAATGACTCTGTGACAATAACTGCTTATGGAAAAATATAGTGTCAGCCTACTAGAACTATTGCAAAGGGCACAACATGGAAAGTGCCAGTTCTATTCAAAATGCCCCATCCAGGAAGAGAAGATGAATCCTTTGCATCTCTTCAGATTATGGGTTTTGCAAAAAAAATAAATAAATAAAATTAAAATTTTCAGTTTTTTAACAAACAACATAAGAATGTTTGAGATGCTTCATTATACATTATTTCATGCATTAGAATTGTCTTTGGAAAAGTTTCAAGGCTTAGCCTGTTGTATCCTGCTTTCTAGAGCCCCCAAGTTAGGGTGACAAAACGTACCGTTGCTTTCTAGAGCCCCCCATGGTGGGGTGATTAAAATATACCTTCTTCCTAGTGGAGAAGTGATGAAGCAGGACTCCTGAGGATGGTGAAAAATGGAGTCCAATTATTCCTAGGGCTTTCCCCTTTATACAATGTTTAAAAAAAAAAAAAAGACACTGTGCATGTAGGACCATATAAACAACTTGCTATTCTATGTAGAATACTCTTTCACCTGGTATCACTCTGCTTCAATCTCAACATAGGCTATCATCATCCCCTGAATATTCAGAAAGGCCAAGAGCCCTTAGGGGAAATGGGGAACTGAATCAGACATTGTTAGCAGGTTCCCTCTGGGCTGAAAAATCTTATACCTTACCCAGAGTTTCCCCATTGACTGTGACTCTCTACATTAGCCTTCTTTAGCTATTATATTTTCTTCCATCATAAGAAACAAAACAAAATTGTGCATCACTAAATGCTATGCTACAAACCTTATGCACATTCTTTTTCAAGATGTAATCTACAAACAATTTACCCCAGGAGCAATATTACTCAGCCCAATGGATGTGAACTTGGGTTCCTTTGAGCAGCTCTGCCAGAAAATGGGGATAAGTGGGAAAGCAAGAGTTAAGTGAATGTGTTAGAAATTAGTATTAATTTATCGAATCATTACCTTTAGAGTTCTTGATATCTTAGCCTGTGAGGGCAGTTGCAATCGCTTTACCTTTTGCAAATAATTTTAAGTGGCTGGGAGAGCAAAATATCTCGCCCTCCATCTTGCTGGTCACATGATACAGAAATCCAATCCCACTGTGATCATCTATTTCACTAACGATTAGGCTCATGTATGCAAGTTATGGCATTTTGGTTTGCATCTTGAGTTTTTTTGGCTTTTACAATATATTATTCCATTCCCTTCTGCAGTTTGTGGTGGATACTGAATAGTCTTGTGTTACTTGAATTTCCTTTCCTTTATATTTTGAAGTAGGCACTTAGTACAGTGCCTGACACATAACAGATGCTTAATATATATTAATTGACTTAAATATTTTTGTTTATGAAATACGTATGTACTACTAAATATATTTCTCCTCACCAAGTATAGAATTTGTTTATCATAAAATTGTTTAATTTAACCTTTATTTTTCTTGAGATTTGAAGCTTGATTTGTTTTTCCCCATAAAGGTAATTTCTTTCAATGGATATTTTCTTTTGCAGAAGTTCTGAACAGTTTTTTTTTTCTTCCATATTATTATGCTCACGATTTTAATTTGTCATTATATTTATTCTGCTGGAAGGTCTAAGATCCATAGTCTCCCTATATTATATTTAAAGATCAATGCACTTTGCTTATACAAAGATATTGTGTTAACTTAATGTTATTACCTTTTGCTTTTCTTCTATCAGATTTTCTTTTAATTCTGTATATTTCTGTTCTGAATCTTTTGTTCTCTTTAGCTTCTTTAAAGAGACTCATCATTGGAAATTCAAGATTTTCTGTTCAGCTAATTTTTCAGTCAGAAAAACTATAAATTCTGTTGTTTTCAAATCATTTTTTCTCGTAAGTTTCCCATTATTCTCTTAAGAGCATCTTTGATGCAGTTTTATGCTCTCTTAGGAATCCATGGGCTTCTGTGTTTACTTCATGTTCTACTTCAACTTGCCTTATGTTGCAATATGTAGAGCTGTTTTTAGTATTTTAAATATCTTATAACTCATTTTCGATTCTACTTTTGTTGAATTCCCTATTGACTTATCTATTTAAATTCCATGTTTCCTAATTAAAGGTTTTTCTTTCTGGGATATCTGATTCAGTATTTTTTCTTAATATTCCTATTACTAAATTTCAGAATATTCTCCTTCTCTCTTTTGATATTGTTTACCATAAGGACTTGTGGGGACTTTCCTTTTCATCTCAATCCTTGTCCCAAGCATATTCTGGCTGTGACAACACTAACCATAATTGTATTCCATTCATCTTTTTTTTTTCTTCCACAGAATCCTGCACCCTAGCTTCTTGTCCCAGTTTCTTCTTTATTCTCTTGATAGGCTGAGTCTGTCAGTTCTTTTTGCAACTTTAGGGAAGATTGAAATAGTTCTTGGTAGAGTTTATGCTGCCTTGAAGTTTCTATTCATGGAGAGCAAAGATTTCTTCTCCTATACTTCTCCTTCAGCACCTTATTAGGCAAAATTGGCATAATTTGATTTTTTCAGCAAGATTCTGGGGAAAGAGCACATATGAAAATAGAAATAAGATGGACATATTTGACTTGGTCAAGTCTGGAGGTGATATATACAGCTATTGGAGCATGATACTCATGTCAGGGATGGAAACAATTTCATATTTATTAAGCACCTGCTCTTTGCTGGACACTTTACAAATATTATTTCATATGATCTTCCAATGACCCTGTGAAGTAGATACTATTATGATTCACGTTTTAAAGTTGACAGGTTTGAAAAAGTCATATTCAAGTGATTTGCATAGGGTCACTCAGCTGATAAGTGCCTGAGATCAGATTTGATTTCAAAACTTCCTGAATCCAGAATTCAGGTCCAGTGTTCTATCTACAGCAATATTTAACTGACCATTTGAGGCTAAGTTATAATTGTGAGAATCACAGAATGCTGATGATGATAACGATAATGATGATGATAACTAGAATTTATATAGCACTTTAATGTTTGGAAAGTGATTTACATATATTGCCTTGATACTCATATGACTGAAGTCAATACTATCACTATCCCTATTTTACAAATAAAGAAATGGAAGCACACAGAATATAAGTGACTTTCCTAGGATTAGTTCTCTAAGTAATGTCTGAAGCAAGATTCAAACTTAGATTCCAAATCCTAAACCCAAAAAACTTTCATAAATCTCCAAATGCCTAACAAAGTGTAGTTTTTAAAAGTCTTAATCATGGTGTATACTCTATATTCTGTGCTCAACCAATCTTCCAATGTTATCTAAGAGTATTCCCTTTCACAAGCAAGATATTTTAGCCAAATTGAACATCTCTGATCATTCCTATTCCTGGAATGGATTTGAAGTCCCACATTTGTACTGAAATCTTTCTATTCTCTGGAGTCTAAAATCTGCCACTTCTGCCATGAGATTATTACTGTATATTAGAGCCAATAAATCTCTTTTGTCAAATTTCTTCTATCACATTGACTTTGCCCTCTTTCTTTGGATTTAGCTTGATCAACTTCATATTTTACTTATTTAATGTATTTTTTTCTTTTTGTTAGGTTGTGACCTCCTTGAAAGTAGTTTGCCATCCAATTTTGTATCCCAAGTACCTAACCAGTGTTTTTACATTGTAGATATTTATTTTTGTTAAATTAAATTTGAATAATTCCCAAAGTATTGTGAATTAGTCAAAAGCATTTAGTTGTCATTTAGCTGACATATATTAAGTGAGTAACAATATACATTTAGTATAATTTTTTCAGTAAATTGTTTTTATGGCTATTTTTTAGTTATTTCAGTCATATCCAGTCTTCATGATTCCATTTAGGGGTTTTCCTGTCAAAATCCTTCTCATCCCTCAAAATGATTATTATAAGTATAGAATTTTATAAAACTAAAAGCTATATGTAATATATTATGGTTTTTTAAATTTTGTTATTGAAAACCTTCAATATCTAATGTAAAATCATTGTTATGCCAAATATATACATCTGACTGCTCAGTATTCTCTTATATGATAATTACCAACTCTAAGGTGACAAATTATAGATAAAGCATGAGGAGTTATTATTGTACAAACTGGAATCATAACTAGAAAAACTAGTCATGAAAGTTGCATGGATTACTCTAGGTGGGACAAAAGAAAACCATCCCTTCTTTGATGGCTCTGATAAATAAACTGTTAAAAGATGAAATTCAGGAGCTCTTTGGCAGATTAATGAGGAAAACTTTTGATTATAAGAAATAATAAATACTGGGTAGCAGGGTAGTAGAAGACACAGAGCACAGAAATAACAAGCTCTACAAAAACAAGACAACAAAGACTGACTTTACACTAGCATAGATGAAAAAGATTGTATTAGCCATTATATACCAAAGAACAAATCTTAATAAGCAGTATAGTATGATTTTTAAAATACCAAATATGATATTGGTTATATAAGAAGTACTAGAGAGAACAATCATAGGTTCCTTCTTCCACCACATACTATAATGATCAGATATCTATTTGAATGTTATGTTTATTCTGACATACATATTAAAAAAAAAGAAGTAAAACTTTTTCAAGGTAGAAATAGTAGCAGAATTAAGCAATTTTTGAGAGGTTAACATTAGAAATGGTTAAAAGAACCAGAGACATCCAACCTCAAGAAGAGAAGGTTGAAGGGGAACTTACTAGCAAACTCCACATGGTATGGATAGTATATGGATGATGGGGAGAAAAGAGCTCTTTTGCCCATACATTCAAAATGGGGGAAAAAAGTGAATTTAAATTGCTTCAGGAGGTATTTATTTTAGAACTAATAAGAAAAACTTTGTACCATCAGATCTGAAATAGATTACTGAAAGAAGTTTTAGAAATTTTAAAACTAGGAATTTTTAATAAGGAAGATTATATAACAATATCTTTCTAATATGGTTTAGAATGTAACTTTCTATAAACATGACCTGAACTTGATAGCAGTCGAGAAAAGAAATACAGATCCTATGAAGAAATATTAAAGGGACACTTATTTAGCCAAGCAATGGCAATAGGCAAGTTGTTACAGTAGAAATGCATATATAACTTGCTGTTCAACTGTAATGATGCCCTAATGTGTCTGAATGTATTACACTGTAGCATAGTACCCTAAAACAAACATTTGCATATAAGGGATAATAGAAGTCCAGCACTAGATGAAAGAGTCTGTTGCATTGTCCGTATGGGGATCCAAGATGCAAGCCTGAGTCACAGTACCAAGGAAAGAAGGAGCACTTAGTAAACTAAGAGTTGCAGTTAGAATGGAATTGGTTACAGTTCCAGTGTAAAAAAGAATACTTGAGGTAGCACATAGACATACCACAGGCCAAGAGAACAGTGACTACCCTCCTCCTTAGATCATTATCATCTTGGAAGAACCAAAACTCCCAGCTCACCCACCCATCCCCAACCTCCTCCCTACCCCAAGAACTATTCTGAAAACAAAACAAAAACAAAAACAAACAACAAAAAACCCCTGAAATTTGAGACAGTGCCTCCTTTATCCTATGAGCAGAAAAAAAAAAACTTTAACATAAGTTGGAAATTGAGAAATATACAGGAAAAATGAAAAAGAAACTCCACAAAAGGACCTGAACATAGAATATTACTATGATAATATGTTTGCCAAGAAAGATTCCTAGAAAAGGATAAGAGTGTCAAAACAACTACACAAAAATGTATATTTCTTTCAGCCCCTCCCCCACACAAATTTACTGGAAGCATTCAAAATGGATTTTAAAAATCAAATAAGAGAGGTAGAGGAAAAACTGGAAAAATAAATGAGAGTGATGGGCAGCTATCTGTTGCAATGGATACAGCATCACCCTGGAGTCAGGAGGACCTGAATTCAAATTGACCCCAGACACTCAATACTTACTACTTGTGTGACCCTGGGCAAGTTACTTAACCTCAATTGCATCTGAAAGAAAGAAAGAAAGAAAGAAAGAAAGAAAGAAAGAAAGAAAGAAAGAAAGAAAGAAAGAAAGAAAGAAAGAAAGAAAGAAAGAAAGAAAGAAAGAAAGAAAGAAAGAAAGAAAGAAAGAAAGAAAGAAAGAAAGAAAGAAAGAAAGAAAGAAAGAAATGAGAGTGATGCCAGATAACTATGGAATAAAGAGACAGGAATATGGTAAATTTAGCACAAAAATTGCAAAAGGAGGTACAAAAATTCACTAGAAAAACAATTCTTAAAAAGTAAAACTTGCCAAATGGAAAAAAAAAAACATAAAAGCTCACTAAAAAAAGCTTTTTAAAATTTAAAATTGAGCAAGTAGACACTAATAACTCCATGAGGCATCAAACAATAAAACAAAATCAAAATAATGACAAAATAGAAGAAAATGTGAATTATTTCAATGGAAAAAACAACTGAACTAGAAAATAGATAAAGGAGAGATAATTTTAAAAATATTGGACTACTTGAAACCCATTATTTAAAAAATGAAATCAAATTACATTTCAAGAAATTGTTAAAGCAAACTGTCCTTATGTGTTAAAATCACAAGGTAAAATAGTCATTGAAAATTTCTACCAATTATGTCCTGAGAGAGATCCAAAAATTGAAATTCCCAAGAATATTATAGCCACAGGCATATTTTCAAGGAGAATATACTGCAAGCAGCCACAAAGAAACAATTCAAATATCATGGAACCATAGGCAGGACAACATAGGATTGAGCAGATACTACATTAAAAGACTTGAAATATGATATTCTAGAGGGCAGAAGAGCTAGGATCATAAGTAAGAATCACTTATCTGAGGGCGGAGCCAGGATGGTGGAGAGGACATACATGATGGGGGTTGAGGTCCCTTTAAGATTCCTTTTTGATTTCCCAACCCCCATGACTGAACATCCAGGCCCAGCCCCCACCAGATCTGAGCTGGCTTGGGTTTTCTCAGCCTCCCACAAACAGTTTCTTCCTTATCTGAAAAGCCCTCCAAGAACTTGGAACCACCCACAATCTCCTTCTAGGTATAAAGGAGCTCTTTCTTTGCAGGAGCCCTCCCCCCCCAGCACATGGTATCCTTCCGGCCATGTAAGGGTTCCTGCCCGCCCAGCGGCGACCTCTGGCCCTGGCGTCTTTCTAACTGAGTTTTACTTCCAAATTTCTACAATAAACCTTTTATTTATCAGTCTAGGTTTTCGGGCCTGTAAATTCATTTACAGGGGACACTGCGCCTCACGAGATCTTTGCATTGACAAATGGGGTTCCCCCCTTCCTTTCTCTCATCACACACTTTATTCTGAGCTCCCTTCTATCCTCATTTACCAATTACCTAATTTAGCTTCAGAAATAGTGCTTGACTGGTAAAATCCAGGAATATAGGGAGTACAGCAAATTACCAACTGAAGATAACTTGGAAGATCACCAGAAAAGGTCTGTGTTGATCAGGCAGGGAGGCAGAACATGGAGGCTAGCACGCTGAGCAGAACAGAGGTGGGATGTGATCTCCACAGGAGAATTTGCAAGGAGTACTCTACCATAGACTGTCTGCTCTACTTTGGCTACAAAGCAGTAGATCAGCAGAGAAGTTACACAAATGCCAAAGGTAGAGTGTACCCCAACCCCAGAATTTAACAGGTCCTGGCCACATCCACCCAACACCAAGAGTGACTCAGCACAACCACAGCATAGCTGTACAGCCACGGCCCTCAGCACAGGGCTCTGCCCAGGGCAGTCACACTTCAGCAGCAGATGGCCACTCTTTGCAGCCCCTTTGAAATACATCTAGTGTCCATCTATCACTGTCTGTAGAGGAAACCTCCTTGCCCTGAAAGCAGACCCTAAGGACTTTTAAAAAAATGAGTAAAAAAGCCAAGCAAACTCTAACTATAGATAACTTCTATACAGAAAAAGAGCAGATTTCCAACTCTGAGGAGACAATAGCAGTCAATCTCCAGACAAAACCCAAAGGGGGATATAACCTGGTCACCATCACACAAATCTCTCCTAGAAGAAATTAGAAAAGATCTTAAAAGAGATCTAGAAGAAAAATGGGGAAAGGTTAAAAGACAGCTAGAAGAAAAATGGGGACAGGAAAGAGGTCTGCAAGTGAGTATGGAAAAAGCATGTAACTCATTAAAAGAAAGATTTGATAAAGTGGAAAAAGAAAACAACTTCCTGAAATGGAAAAAGGAAAAGTAAAGGACTGCCAGGGGAACAGAATTAGTGAATTGGAAAAGATAAAGAACTCCCAAGAAAGTAGGATATGTGAATTGGAAAAGTAAAGAACTCCCACAAAAGTAGGAATTGTGAATTGGAAAAAGAAAATAACTCATTAAAAATCAGAACTGAATAGAAATGAATGATTTTTTGAGACACGAAGAATTAGTCAAGAAAATAACTCACTAAAAATTGGAACTCAACAAATAGAAATGAATGATTTTTGAGACATTAAGAATCAGTCAAGCAAAACAAAAAAAAAATGGAAAAAATAGAAAAGACATGGTAAATATCTACTTGGAAAAATTAAAGACCTGGAAAATAGATCTAGGAGAGATAACTTGAGGACTATTGGAGTTCCTGAAAATTATGATAAAAAAGAACCTAGACACTATTTTACAGGAAATCATCAAAGAGAACTGCCCAGGTGTAATAGAATCAGAAGGTAAAATAGGCATTGAAAGAATTCATCAAACATCTTCTGAAAGAGACTCTAAAATAAAAACTCCAAGGAATATTGTGGATAAATTTCAGAACTATTAGACTAAGGAAAAAATATTACAAGCATCCAGAAAAAAATAAATCAAATACTGAGGAGCCACAATAAGGAATACACAGGATATAGCCACTTCCACAATAAAGGATTTAAGGGCCTGGAATATGATATTCAGTAAGGCAAAACAATTTGGAATGCAGCCAAGAATAAACTACATGGCTAAACTGAGCATTTTCTTCCAGGGAAGAAGATAGACATTCAATGAAACAGGTGAATTCCATTTACTCCTAATGAAAAAAGTCAGAACTAAACCAAAAATTTGACCTCCAAATAAGAACTCAAGAGAAGCATAAAAGATAAAAAGAACTCTTAAGAACTGTATTTCTGTTATGGGCATACATAAAAAATGCATGTATAATTTAATTTTACTGTTATAATATAAAAAAGGAAGTAGAAGTGGAAAGGAGATTGTATCAGGAAAAGGGAAAAGGGAAGATAAAAACAGGGACATTACATCCCACAGCAAAGGAAACTTATCATATCTGAGGGAATTAAGGGATGGGGAAGAACACTGTGTGAATCTTACTTTAATCAGATTTGGCTCAAAGAGAAAATGTTAGACAAATTTGGTTTAAAAAGAAACTTCTCTCACCTCATTAAAAAGTGGGAGAAGAAAGAGAAAAGGAAAAGAGTAGGCTAAATAGAAGGTAATACAGAAAAATAAGGGAAAGGTATAAGAAAGGGGGAGGGACTCAAAGGGGATGGGAGGGATTCTAAAGAGGGAGAGTTGTGTGAGGCAAGTGATGCCCATAAGTTTAATACTGGGAAGGGGAGTAAGGGGAGGAAGGAAAAGAAAAGTATAATCTGGGGATAATAAGATAGCAGGAAGTACAGAATTGGTAGTTTTAACCATAAATGTGAATGGAATGAACTCTCCCATAAAGCAGAGGCGGATAGCAGACTGGATAAAAAGCCAGAATCCTACAATATGTTGTTTGGAGGAAATACATTTAAAGCAGTATGATACATACAGAGTAAAGGTAAAAGGCTAGAGAAGAATCTGTTATGCTTCAGGTGAAATAACAAAAACAAAACAAAAAAACAAAACAAAAAAAAACAAAAAACAAAAAACAGGGGTAGCCATCCTTATCTCAGATCAAGCAAAAGCAAAAATTGATCTAATTAAAAGAGATAAGGAAGGAACCTATAAAAAGCATTTGATAAAATCCAATAACCATTCCTATTTAAAAAAAAAAAACACTAGAAAGTATATATGGGCTTTTCCTTAAAATAGTCAGTAGAATCTATTTAAAAACATCAGTATGCATCATATGTAATGGGGATACACTGGAATCATTCCCAATAAGATCAGGAGTGAAACAAGGTTGCCCACAATCACCATAACTATTCAATATTGTATTAGAAATGCTAGTTTTGGCAGCAAGAGTTGAGAAAGAGATTAAAGGAATTAGAGTAGGTAATGAGGAAACCAAATTATCACTCTTTGCAGATGATATAATGGTATACTTAGAGTACCCCAGAGATTCTGCTAAAAAGCTATTAGAAACAATCTACAACTTTAGCAAAGTTACAGGATATAAAATAAACCCACATAAATCATCAGCATTCTTATATATCACTAATAAAATTCAATTGTTAGAAATACAAAAAGAAATTCCATTTAAAGTAACTGCCAATAGTATAAAATATTTGGCAATATATCTGCCAAGGGAAAGTCAGGAACTATATGAGCAAAACTACAAAACACTTTCCACAAAAATAAAGTCAGATCTAACCAACTGGAAAAATATTAAATGCTCTTGAATAGACAGAGTGAATATAATAAAGATAACAATACTCCCTAAACGAATCTATTTATTTAGTGCTACACCAAGCAAACTCCCAAAAAACAATTTTAATAATCTAGAAAAAATAACAACAAAATTCATCTGGAAGAACAAAAGGTCAAGACTTTTAACTAATGAAAAAAAAAAAAAATCAAATGAAGGTGGCCTAGCTGTACCAGATCTAAAACTATATTATAAAGCAACAGTCACCAAAACCATTTGCTATTGCCTAAGAAATAGACTTATTATCAGTGGAACAGGTTAGGTTCACAGGACAAAATAATCAATAATTTTAATAATCTAGTGTTTGACAAACCCAAAGACCCCAGCTTTTGGGATAAGAATTTTCTGTTTGACAAAAACTGCTGGGAAAATTGGAAATTAGTATGGCAGAAATTAGGCATTGACCCACACTTAATACCATATACCAAGATAAGGCCAAAATGGGTTCATGATGTAGGCATAAAAAATGAGATTATAAATAAATTAGAAGAACATAGGTTTAGTTTACCTCTCAGACTTGTGGAGGAGGAAGGAATTTGTGACAATAGAAGAACTAGATGTCATTATTGATCATAAAATAGAAAATTTTGATTAGAAAATTTGTACAAACAAAATTAAAGCAGACAAGATTAGAAGGGAAGCAATGAACTGGGAAAATATTTTTATAGTCAAAGGTTCTGATAAAGGCCTTATATCCAAAATATACAGAGAATTGACTCTAATTTATAAGAAATCAAATCATTCTCCAATTGATAAATGGTCAAAGGATATGAACAAACATTTTTTGAATGAAGAATTAGAAACTATTTCTAGCCATATGAAAAGATTCTCCAAATGATTATTAATCAGAGAAATGCAAATTAAGATAACTGATATACCACTATACACTTGTCAGATTAGCTAGGAGCCAATACAGAACAATGAGAAGGGCCATTTTCTAAGCATATGCTAATAGAGTATTGTCCAATAGGTAATTTGCATTAAGTGCTCAGTTGTCTGATTCAAGCACACCTTTTAAGAGTTTCAGCCCTTTACAGAAGGATAAATAAGAAAAATAGGAAGGAGGAAAATAAATAAGCAATTATAGTTTAGAATGTGAATTGGGATTAATTCACCCATAAAATGAAAACAGATCAGAAAGTAAAATTTTGAACTCAATAATATGTTGTTTTCAGGAAATATTATAAAAGTGAGACATATATACAAACAAAAAAACAAAGATCAGGAGTACAATTTATTTTTCATGATTTCATACAAAGTTAAAACTAAAATAAAACAGAAAATTAGGGAAAATATGTCAGACATGTTAACCAATATTATTTTAGACCATCTAAAATAACTAGACAGCATAAAGTTAGAATATTGCAGTGGTATAGGAAATGATGAATTGGTTTAAAGAATATGGAAAGACTTTGACTTGTGAAAGTAGAAAGAGAAGACAGAGAAACAGAGGACAAGTGAAAATAAGCATAATACAATCTTACATATGTGTATGAATGCATATATATATATATATGTGAATTATTCTAGGTATCTTATGTATATGTGTATGTGTGCATGCATATAGATGCATGTGTATGTGTGCTTAACTGTAGCTTTCTTGGGGAAAATGAGAGAGGAAAAAGTTAAATTCAAAAGTGCACAGAGTGCAGAGAGTAAAAGAAAATCTGCAAGAAAACGAAAAGATGGACAGCTTTAAATATAATGTGTAGTATTTTATATAGTATTTAATATATGGGCTTTCTTGAAATATAAATTGTTTTTTTTTTTCATATTTTAGTCCTCTCTTATTTTCAAAGGTTTTTCTTATTATTTTATATTTAAGCTTAAAAATTAAATAAAAAGAGCAAAAAGTCAATAAAAACAAAATCATGCATAAATTCTGCTCCAACAATACCACTACTTTGTCTATATGCCAAAGAGATTTTTTAAAAGGAAAAGAACCTATGTGTTTAAAATGTTTGTAGCAGCTCTTTTTGTGGAGGCAAAGAGTTAGAAATTTAAGGGAAACCTATTAATTGGAAAATGGATGAACAAGTTATACTATATTATTTTGATGAAATACTATTGTGCTGTGAAAAGTGATGAAAAGATGGTTTCAGAACAAACCTGGAATGACTTACATTAATTTAGGCATGGTAAAGTTCTTACTTAGAACTTAAAGTTTTTCTTAGAAGAACTTAGAACTTGGAACCAAGAGAATAGGAAAATATATTGTATAATGATCAATTACAAATGACTTAGTTATTCTCACCATACAAAGATCCTAAACAATTATAAAGAACTTATGATTAAAAATGCTATCTCCTATCAGACTATCAAAATAGTATAAATAGGAATTTTCCCTTTATTTTATTTTGGTCTGTGTTTCTTTCACAACATGATTAATATGGAAATAAATTTTGCATGACTTCATGTGTATAATCATATCAAATTGACTGCCTTTGGGGAAGGAGAGAGAGAATTTCAAACTCAAGTTTTTAAAAAAAGAATGTTAACAATTGTGCATATAATAGAAAAAATAAAACTTTTAATTTTTAAAAACCACTTGAAGTTTTCTGAATTGTATCTTCTCTGGAGCGCAACATCTTACATCCTTTAAACAAATTCTCATATGGCAGGACACTCCACACTTTTCTTTGATTCTTCCTAGCTTCCCATCCTTCTGGATGCTATGTAGTCAATCAACATCTCTTATAACTGGACTTCCTGGAAATAACATTGTATTTTGACTATGGCATAGTAAAGCGATATTATCATCTCACTGAATCACCTCACTTGGAGATTAAAGTTTACTTCATGCTAGCTAAGAGTAAAAGAGTTTTTCTGGCAATCATATTTGGCTTGCATTCTAACGGCACTTGATCATTTTAAGACAAACGTGCTATTAAATTGTACAATCTCAACTTTCTACTTATGAAGTCATCTTTTTTAACCTAACTGCAAAGTTATGTATGTATGTTATGTATGACCTGTTCACAATTAAACCAAGTTGATTCTCTGATAATATTGTTTCCTTTCCATAAGCATAAATGCAATAATACAATAAAAAATACAATGAGCAAAGATAGTCAAATCCTTGAACTTCCATATTAGTTCTGAAATTCTTTTATCTGATCATAATCAATTATCATTCCATCTCTCCCTCTTCTTTATAATCCTAATCCTTGATTTCATTCTCAATGAGATCTTCAGTTCTTGTACCTACTCTTTTCTTTCCCTCTTGATGTGATCTTGCTCTGTGGTGAACTACTTCAGCTCTATACTGCACTTTTTTTTTTCAAGTTCCATGCCTTGCCCACTGATATTACTCAGCAAAATCTCAGCCTCAAGTCATTCCCACAATCATTTGCTTTCAGTTATACTATTGAATGCAGCTAAGGAAAATAACAAAGTCATAACAACTGAATCCTCTAAATGTTTTTGTTTAAAAAACTCAATTTTGAACATCTCCAATATGCCCCAGGGAAATCTTCATTCTGCAAAATCTCATCAGCCTTTCAACTCACACTTCATCAGTACCTACTGTATCTTGGATTCCATCCACCCTCAAAATGGTATCATAGAGAGCTTCTCTTAAAACCTTTACATAAAAATGCACCAAGCCAACTGTCTTCTTCATTTCCCATCCAATTGCACTCATTTGAATAACTCAGTCATTATCCATCCAGAATATCACTTCAGTGCTCTCTGCCTTCTGGTGTCCCCCTGATAGGAAAATCAAAAGATCTTCTTCCAAAACTATCATTTAAGGAGGTCACTCAGGATATCCTTCTCTTCCTTTTCCCACCTGATTTCACTCCTTGTGAACTTCTCCAACATTCCTGAGTAGTAGGTACCTTGCTTCCCCTACACTATCTTTTATCTTCCTTTTGTGTATTGTATTCCTGTACTGTACTATAAATGTTATGAGAGCAGAAAATTTTATATTTGTACTCCAACAATTTAGCACAATTGCCTGTCACAAAATAGGTATTTAATAAATGATTATGGGCTGATTCACTAGCTGGTTTGGACTCTTATACAAAATGAAGACATCAGCAGGAACTCAACAATGTTAGAAAGGGTGGAAAAGTCAACTGCTTTCAGAAGAATTTCTTAGATTAACAAAGTCAAAGGACTGGTTAGATGTGCCATGGCAAAGAATTCCCAGATACTGAGGGAATTTCCTGGGTAAAACCACATAGTTTGGCATTAAGGGAGCCAGGAACAGTTGGAAGAGGAAGTAAATAGTGTATAGGGCTAGAACTGAGCAAATGCACTTGGATAATGGAGCACGTGAGACTAATTGGACAGTTCACTATTATCATGTTTGAAGGTTGACCCTCCCCAGCTGTTCTGTGCTGACTTGATTGGTGGGACAAAGAGGGGGAAGTGATGTGTGTGGGTGGAGTAGGAGGAGGAACTGAGGCATTCTCCTGGCATGGGGAGAGAGGAAGGTGGTGTAGAGATTACTAGATCTATTCCCCTGACGGTGAGCTCAAGAGACCAAGAATAAAGACTTTTGATTAGCTTAACTCTGGCTAATTTCTGGGAAGACAGAGTTCCAGCATTTGGCACCCAATGTGGGGCAGGTACTCTATCTCCACTGAAGTTCTCCAGTGACCAGGAGATTAGGTGAGTATTCTAATAGACAAATAAGGAACTTACCTTATTAAGGACTAAACCATCAATTTCTTATAGCTGAAATGGAACAGTGTTAGCTAAAGATATTCCATCGACCTCAGCCGACCCTGCTCCACCCCCAGCTCCAGTCTTACCCAGGAGTGGTGCTATAGAGAGTATACTTAAGATAATTGAGGAGAAGAGTTTACTTGTAACCTGGGTACAGATTGATAAACTCTTGGGCACATTAAAATGCACGTCCCTTTGGTTCTTAGAGGAAGAAAAACTAAATGTAGATAACTGGAAGCTAGTGGGACTTCAACTGAAAGAATTTTACACAAAAAATGGGCCTTGTTCAATTTCTGCAGAGGTATTTTATATATATAATGTAGTTCAATTAGACTTAAACTACCGAGCAAGTTATAGGGGAAGGAAAAGTTTTAAAAATGAACAGAGGAGGAAGTGTGAGGAAAAAAACTTTTACTATGCTCCTGGCTTTCTCTCTTGTTATTCCAAATTGTAAATGTAAAGCTCAAGCAGCCTGATGATATTTAGAATGAGATTCTTGTGCTTCCTGAAATAAAGGAGTACTGGCTAACATGGTTAGAAGGCTATCTGCCTTTGAATTGCCATCAAAAATAGGACCTGGAAGTCCACTGTAGGAGTGGACATGCAAGATATATATCTTTCCTGAATTATTTCTCACTTGCTCTTGAAGTTCCTTAAAGAGCTGATAAAAATTAGAGGCTGCAAATTTTATTTGGGCTGTGGAAATTTTTTGTACTACACCTACTGAATAGGCTGAATCAGTAATTATATTTACATCTCCTGGGTAATAAGAGCTAGCATGATAGCAAATAATTCATTCTGTTGAGTGGACTGAAAAGGAGTCCTGACTCCTCTCTTTATGGTTAAATCATGAGAGTATACAGCACAAATATTTTCTTTGGAGGCATCTGTAAAAATTGTTGGTCCTTTAAGAGGGACCTTAGAAATCTTTTCTTCAAAAATCCATCACCAATTATGTAGTAGCAAGGTTATCTTTAATAGAGACCCATGTGCAAAATTTGGAACTGTGGCCAATAAAATCTGGCATTCTGGGATGGTCTCACAGCATACATTAATTTGTGCATTAGTATAGAATGTGTATATTTTTTCAGGACTTATCCCAGATAATTATATTACTCTCTTAATAGCCTTTAATAAAATTCTAGCCACAAGCATTGGGTAAGGAGTAAGGCTTTGTTCTGGTTGTGCTGGGAGGTTCACCCACTCAATCACACTGTCTCCTTAATGAAGGACTGATGTGGGTGCCTCTTTTGTAGCAAAAACTGATATTTCCAGGGATTTTTGAGTGACTCAACCACATTGGATAAAGCCAGTTCAACTTCTCTCAAAGCCACTTGTGCTTCTTTTGTAAGCTGGCATGGTGAATTTAAAGCACTCCCTCCCCTTAAAGTGTCATATAGAGGTTGCAGTTGATTGGTAGTTAAGCTTAACACTGGACGCAACCATTGGATATCTCCTATTAATTTATTGAAATCATTTAAAGTGTTCAACTTCTCTATTCTTAAAGAAAGCTTTTGTACTGTGAGTGTCTTAGGATATACTTCATATCCTAAATATTGAAAAGGGGCATGTCTTTGAATTTTTTTCTGTAGCTATATGCAGCTTGTAGTACTTTAGTGTTTCCATGGTCTTCTGTAGACAAGCTTCTAACATTTGTTCCTCAGGTGCACATCCCAAAATATCATCCATGTAATGTAACAATATTATTTTTGGAAATGCTTTTCTTACTGGAGCAAGAGCAGCAGCAACATACATTTGGCACATAGTAGGGCTGTTTTTCATTTCCTGTGGCAAAACTGTCCATTCATATCTTTCATAAGGTTCAGCCAAATTAACACTAGGCACTGAAAAAGCAAATCTTTTCATATCCTCCTTATCTAGAGGGATAGAATAGAAACAATCCTTAATGTCTATAACCCAAAGAGGCCATTCTCTTGGCAACTGAGTAGGAGATGGAAGTCCAGGCTGAAGAGTTCCCATAGTTTCCATCGGTTCATTTACTCTTCTTAGATCAGTTAACATCCTCCATTTTCCAGATTTCTTTTTCACCACAAATACTGGAGAATTCCAAGGACTTAGAGAAGGCCGCAAGTGTCCTTGTTCAAGTTGTTCATTCATTCACTATGTCTAATAAGGCCTGAATTTTATCACTTCTTAAGGACCACTGTTCTACTCATGTTGGTGAATCAGTCTTCCACTGAATAGGAACCGGTGAAAGTGCAGGTAGGCCTTCAACAGCAGCCCTGCCTAAAAAGCCGAAGTGCTTATTTGTAATCCTATTTGCTGTAAAATGTCTCTTCCCCACAGGTTGATGGGGATTTTTTTCAACCACAAAAGGAGTAAAAACTCCTGTTTCACCTTCAAATATCTATCTCAAAGGCCTAGCACTAACTTCTGCTGCTATTGATCTTCCTACCCCAGACATGTAGGTGTCTGCCTTAATCTTTGGCCAGTGACTGGGCCAATTGGCACCTTTAATAACTGTACAATCTACACCCATGTCTACCAATCCTTCAAATGGTATTCCATTTATATAAATAGTAATATAGGTCAGTCAGCTGTTACAGCTGCTGTCAAATATATTCCTGGATTTTGTCCATTGGAGTCAGAATCTGGGCGACTATCACCAGGTTGCTTATTAGGGGTACATAACAATAAGCCTGATGCTACTACTTCTCCTGGTTGATAAATCACACATTGTCTACCTGTGTTAGTGACTGGGATATTAGCTACACGTTCTCCAGTTTCCCACATCAGTGTATGGATGGACACAGTTTTGTAAGCACTCTCAGAAGGTGAAATGGTCAAGCCTACTGTGCCTGGAGGCAAAGGGTCCATAGGCTGAACAGGAACATATTTCACTTCTCCAGGGAGTATCTCAGTATTCTCTACTGCACACAGCTCTATTTTTCCTAATTTCAATCCCTTTCTTCCATCTGATTGCCTTTTGGCTGATTGATCATGTATTAAAATTCTCTGGATGTAACCTTGGCTGCCATCATGCCCCACTTGGGGGGGCTGAAGCTGGGCCCCACCTCTCATTTCCCTGGGTCCATCTACATTCTGAGGCCCAGTGAAAGCCTTTGTGACATTTTGGACATGGAGTTTTAAGTCTTCTCTCATCCTCTCTTCTCACTCTATCTCCATATCTACACTGAGCTCTTAGATGCCCAATTTTTCCACATTGAAAACATCGCCGAGTTTCTCTAGAAGTCCCTTGCCAGGAGGGACCCTGTCTTTCCATGTTCATCATAGTCCGGGTATAAAAGGTATTTGTTCCCACTGTGGCACATCGTCTTATGATCTCCTCTAAAGGAGCATCTTTGTCTAATCTCCATATAATTCTTTTGCAAATCTCATTGGCATTTTCCTTAGCCAGATGTCTGGTCATTAGTTCTGTAGCTGCATTTTCTCCAATAGTTCTTTTGACAGCCGTTTTCAAACGTCCCACAAAATCTGCAAAAATTTCATTGGGACCTTGCTCTATTTTAGTGAAAGCCCCCCCCCACTGCCAATCTTTCTGTCCAGGGAGGACACCCCAAGCTTTTATTGCAGCCTTAGCAATTTGCTCATACACTTTCATGGGATATTTAACCTGTTCTGAATTCTCTCCATAGTGACCTTCACCAGCTAATTGCTCAAAAGTGAATTGTGTCTTAACTCCTATTTCCAAATTGTATCTGACTTGGATTTTACATAATTCATGAAACTCCACAAGTCACAATAAGTTTTGTCCAGGTTCTAGACATGTCTTTGCTATGGATTTCCAATCATTCGGGGTTAGGACTTCATAAGACAAACCATCTAGTAACATTTTAACATAAGCTGATGTAGCCCTATAAAGGGTAGAACCTTTTTTTCAAATCTTTAATTGTATTCAAATCTAAAGGGAAATGTGTAGATAACATCCCAGTCACTAACACAGATAGACAATGTGTGGTTTATCAACCAGGGGAAGTAGTAGCATCGGGTTTATTGATACAGACCCCTAATAAGCAATCTGGTGACAGTCACCCACGTTCTGACTCCAGGCAGCAAAACCCAGGAATATACTGGACAGCAACTGTGACAGCTGACCGACCTATGCTCACCATCTATATAAATGGCATACCATTAGAAGGACTGGTAGACACAGGTGCATGCACAATCATTACAGGTGCCAACTGGCCCAGTCACTGGCCAAAGATTAAGGCAGACACTTACATGTCTGAGGTAGGAGGATCAGTAGCAGCTGAACTTAGTGCTACCCCTTTAAGATGGATATTTGAAGGTGAAACAGGAGTTTTTACTCCTTTTATAGTTGAAAAATCCCCATTAATCTGTGGGGAAGAGACATTTTATAACAATTAGGGTTAAAAATGAATACTTCGGGTTTTTTAGCCAGGGCTACTGTTGAAGGTCTGCCATCACTTTCACCTATTCCTATCCAATGGAAAACTGACCAGTGTAGATAGAACAATGGCCCTTAGGTAGCAATAAAATTCAGGCCTTATTTGACATATAATACAGGAACAACTTGACCAAGGACACTTATAACCTTCTCTAAGTCCTTGGAATTCCCCAGTATTTCTTGTAAAAAAGAAATATGAAAAATTGAGGATGTTGACTGATTTAAGAAAGTTAAATGAACAGATAGAAACTATGGGAACTCTTCCACCTGAACTTCCATCTCCTACTCAATTCCCTAGAGAATGACCTCTATGGGTTATAGACATTAAGGATTGTTTTTATTCTATCCCTCTAGATAAGGAGGATTTGAAAAGATTTGCCTTTTCAGTGCCCAGGGTTAACTTAGCTGAGCCTTAAGTGAGCAGTACAATTATCTGAGATAAGACCTGACAAGATATACACCTTTTATACTAATGCACAAGTTAATGTGTGCTGTGAAACCATCCCAGAGTGGCAAATTTTATTAGCCATGGCTCCAAATTTTACACACAGGTCTCCATTAAAGATAGCCAGACTGTTACATAATTGGTGATGGATTCTTGAAGAAAAGGTTTCTAAGGTTCCTCTTAAACGACCAACTATCTTTACAGATGCATCCAAACATAATATTTGTGCTGTATACTCTCATGACTTAACTATAAAGAAAGTAATCAGAACTCCTTTTCAATCCACTCAGCACAATGAATTGTATGCAATCATGCTAGCTCTTGTGTATTATCCAGGAGACATAAATATAATATCTGATTCAGCCTATTCAGGAGGTGTGGTACAAAGAATTGCCACAGCCCAAATAAAATTTGTAGCATCCAATATATATATATATATATATATATATATATATATATATATATATATATATATAATCAGCTCTTTAAGGAACTTCAAGAGCAAGTGAGAAAGCATCCAGATAAGATTTATATTTTGCATGTCCACTCCCACAGTGGACTTCCAGGTCCTATTTTTGATGGCAATTCAAAGGCAGATAGCCTTCTAACCATGTTGGCCAATATCCTTTATTTCAAGAAGCACATTCTAAACATCATCAGGCTGTCTGAGCTTTACTTTTACAATTTGCAATAATAAGGGAAGAAGCTAGGAGCATAGTAAAAGCCTGTATAGCTTGTCTTCCTTTCCATGCTCCTACACTCCCTCCAGAGAAGAATCCTCGTGGTTTGAGACCCAATGAAATCTGGCAAATGGATGTGACCCATTATAAATCTTTTGGTCATCTGTCTTTTATCTACGTTATGATAGACACCTTTTCAGGATTCACTTTTGCAGTGCCAACAGCAAAAGAGACGGCCGGAGTGGTCACTGAATTCCTTATCCAAGCATTCATAATTATGGGTGTGCCACAAGAAATAAAAACAGATAATGGACCTGCATATTCTTCTAACCATTTTGCACACTTTTGTGTGCAGTATAAGATTTTACACACCACTGGAATACCCTTTAATCCACAAGGTCAGGCAATAGTAGAGAGAAGAAACAGAGACATTAAGACACTCCTCCAAAAACAAAAGAAAGGGGGAGCCACAGGTAACCCTAGAGAACTTCCAAATTTAGTTCTCTATTCCATTAAATTTTTTAATTTTTGACAAAGATGCACTGGCTCCAGCAGACAGGTTTTATAACCCAACTGAAGGACAGTGTCCAGTGCAAGCAGCTCCACTGTCTTTAGATAATCTCCAGGTCATGTGGAGAGACCCAGAAAGTGGTGAATGGAAGGGAGTAGATAGGTTACTTCTTGGGGGAGAGGGTTTGCTTGTATCTCCACAGATGAAGAAGGAATCAGATGGGTGCCAACGAGCCATATTTGCCTTGTCCATCCGAGAGAGACGGAGCAGACCCTTGAAAGGAAGAAGACCCAAGAAACATCAGGTGGTTCCGTTGCTGATTGTGCCCACCACTGAAAGAACCTGGAAGTTATGGAGTTTGACTCATGGACATCAAAAATTGTTGGACTTGAAAATCCTCAGGAATCATTGGATTCTCTGAGATGTGATAAGACTGTTATAGGACTTGAAAATCCTCAGGAATCATTGGATTCTCTGAGACATGATAAGACTATTGTAGGACTTGAAATCCCTCAGGAATCATTGGATTCTCTGAGGCATCATAAAATTGTTGCAGGACTTCCAAAACTTGTGGGGATCATTGGATTCCCTAACATGTGAAGCAATAGACAATAAATTGGTTTTGTACTATCTCTTGGTTGCTGAAGAAGACATATGTGTGTCTGATGTTTACATACCCTCCTTCTAGGACTTCTGGAAATCTTTTACAAAACCGTGTTGATATATATTGTTTGTTATATCATTACTTGCATTTACAATTCATGTTTGTTACACCACATCAAGCCTGCACTAACTGTGGGGAGGGTCATCACTAATAGCCTCTGTGTTATTGCTATGTGCTTGTGTAATAACTCCCATGCTGATGGGTTTGTGCATACTTGTCTCAACCCAAAAACTCCTTAGCAATCCCTACTTCCCTTTGGTGCTTTTCATCTCCCTTCCTGAGATGTCAGGAAGTGCATGATTATCTCCTTTTAAATGCTTTCATCTCCGCTCCTGAGAAGTCAGGGGGGGGAGTGATCACAGCCTTTTTGGGGTTCTTACCTTCCTGAAAAGTAAGAGATGCGTGACCACCTGTGTTCTAAAACAAAAGAAAGCAGGAGATGTAAAGGGCTAGAACTGAGCAAATGCACTTGGATAATGGAGCACATAAGACTAATTGCCAATTGGGTGGTTCTCTATTAACATGTTTGAAGGTTGACCCTCCCCAACTGTTCTGTGCTGACTTGATTGGTGGGACAAAGAGGAGGAAGTGATGTGTGTGGATGGAGTAGGAGGAGGAAATTGAGGCATTCTCCTGGCGTGGGGAAAGAGGAAGGTGGTGTAGAGATTACTAGATCTAATCCACTGATGGTGAGCTCAAGAGACCAAGAACAAAGACTTTTGACTAGCCTGACTCCAGTTGATTTCTGGGAGGACAGAGTTCCAGCAAAATAACAATACTAAAAATGGCTGGATCAAAAGAGAAATCATAGAAACAATAGACAAATGGAGTATTTATCAAACTAGTTTGAGAAGACAATTTTTTTCTCCAAACACTTTCATTAACAAAATGTACCAAGAACAGATCAATGAATTGGGTCTGAAACAAACCAACAGAAAATCATACAGCAAATATCAGCAATTCAAAACACCACTTAAGTACCAAAATAAAAATTCTGAAAATCAAAGTGATTTAATAAGGAAAGCAAAAACATTTGGAAAAAATATTAACTGGGTCCTTCATGAGAAAAACAAATTACACAAAAATCATTAGCTAATTTGATTTTTAAAAGAAAGAAAACTAGATGAGAAGGAATTCATAACAAATGGGAAGCAGTAAAAATAATTAGAAATTATTTTGGCCAACTATCTATCAAAAAAACTGATAAATTATTTGAAATGGTTGGATATTTGCAAATAGCATAAAGTTCCTAGAATAACAAAATTAACAGACTGTAAATAGACCAATTTAAGGAAAAAGAAGAAATTTAAAAACTCCTAAGTAAACTTCCAAAAGGAAAAAAAAGTCTGGGGCCAGAAGTATTTACAAGTCAGTTCTCTGATATTATTCAATAAGCATTTATGAAATCCCTCATATGTATCAGGAATAGTGCTAAGTGCTAGGGATACAGCAAAAGAGGCAAAAGGCAGTTTCTGCCCTCAAGGAGTTTACAATCTAAGAAAAACTAATTCAAATACTATACAAGTTATTTACAATGAAAGGAAAGGTCTTACCACCTTTCTCCTATAATATGAATATGAGCTTGATACTTACTTAAATCATGGAAAGTCAATACAGAGAAAGAAACATATAGATCAATATCATGGCATATGAATGTTAAAATTTAAATAATATATTAGCAAGAAGGGTATAAAATATCTAAAAGATTATACATTTTGACTTTGTTGTATTATACCAGTAATTCAGAGTAGGTTAATTAGAAGTGAAAACTAAAAGTATAATATATTAATAAGAAGAACCAAAAATGTAATTTATGTAATTAGAAGCAGAAAAAAAACTTCTGAGATAATGAAAAAGACTAAAGAAAGAAAAAAGAAAAAGAAAAAATAGGAATAAGTAATCCTTTAGTTATTAGTTTAAGTGATATCTGTTTGAAACCAAGAATCAACATTATATGTCATGAACATAAACTAAAAGCTTTCCCAATAATATTAGGGATAAAGTAAATATATTTATTGTCACCACAATTGTAGTATATAGTTCAAAAATTGCTAGTGATAACAATGTCAAGAAAGAAATAAAAGGAAGAAAAAGAAATGGAGGAAATAAATTTATCACTTTTTTCAGATGATAATTTTTTCCCTTAGAGAACTCTAGACTCAACTAAAAATTAAGTACTGAAAAAACTTCAGTATTATAAAATTTTAAAATAAATTTCCATAATCACTAGCATTTCTTACAACAAACCTAAGAGGAATCTATAAAAGAAATAATCCCATCAAAAACACCTATAGGATGTATAAAACATTTGGGAGTCTATCTGCAAAAACAATAACAGGAACTATGAATATAATTATAAAACATGACAATATATCCTAAATTAATTTACTTAACTTTTGGCAAAGAATGAGAAATCAAGTGGATGGTGATAAGTAATAAAGAACCAATTATGACATAAATGCAATGGAATAATATTATGCTGCAAGAAAGAATAAAGAATAAATATTATGACTTCAGAGAAACCTGGAAAGACATAAACTGATACATAATAAACTGAACAAGGAATAATAATTTACACAATAACAAAATTACAAAAAATAGCATCTTTGAAAAATTTGAGAACTATGGTAAATTGATGATCAATAAAACAAGTACAACTTGAGAGGTCCAATAATGAAGCATATTTCCCACCCTATCAGAGATATAATGGGCTAAATGGGCAAAATAAAATAAGCTTTTTGGACATAGTCAATGGTGGATTTTTTTTTTACTTAACTATGAATATTTATTTTAAAAAAAAGTTTTTCTTTTATTTATTGTGGGAGAGAGAAAGGATAAGTATAGTTCCTCAAAAAAAAAAAAAAAGAGAGAGAATGATTCACATATAAGCATGATAGCTTTGTTAAATTTATTATATATTTTAAATGTATCATATATATACATACATATATATAGTAAAAGATGTTAAATTTATTTTGTACTCAAAAAGAAAATCAAACACTAAAAAATAGAGACCCACAATTTCATTTAACTATTCCCTCTTTTCACATTACAGTGTATGTAAAAATGTTATTTTTATTTCGTATGTGCTAAGTTCAGAATTTTCTTAAAAAGAAATTTACCATTTCTTTCAAGAATGATTTTAGAAACACCAATTGTTGAACTCTAATTTCTAATATATCTTGCTATCTTCTTCAATTTATATAATGATACAATCCTCCCATTCATTTTGTTGTTTATAATTCTTAACTGTATATTCTCCACATCCAGTTACAATATGATAAATATTAATGAAGTTGATATATCAGGTACTGTGTTAAGTTCTAAAGATACAAATAAGAAAAAGAAAGGCAGTCCCTGCTTTCAAGGAACTTACAATCTAATAACAACATAGTACACAAAAAGCTGAAGAATACAGGAAGAGGAAAAGGTTGAGTAGCTTTTCAGCGTAGCCAGCATAAGGGTATGAGAAGCCAAAGCCAAAACCAAAATGAGTAACTCATGAGAAATGAAGAGATGGTTGGAAATACTGAATGTTCTATAAAGAGAGCATTGGATGATTTTTACTTTACTCTCTAGTACTTTCATCATATGGACAGGGGCAATTGAGGATACTGATGAGGCATGAATACCAAAACTAAAGTAATGTCCATAATGGTGAGGGACAGGACAGAGGGAAGAGAAAGAATGATGGTGTTGGAGTGGAAACTAAGCACAGTAACTAGTAGAAAAGAAATGTTCACTTTTAGTTTTTCTTCTTATTATTCTCAAATTCCCTCTACACAAAGAAGATGAAAGATAAAAATGGTGTTCTTACTACTAACAAGTAATGTTTCTGCTCCAAAGTTCCTCTTCTCTTCCTCTCAACCAGAAAACAATAGGTTTTTACTCCTTATTTCTTTTTAATCTTTTCTTCACAACCTAATCTCCAAATCTAGAGATTTTGTTGCTCATTATTTCTCTCTCCCTCTTTTTTTAATGCTTTCCTATTTCTGTTTCCTCAGTAAATTTGATATTTTTTACATCAAATTCTCTATGTTTTGAACTCTCCTCTGCCAGACAAAAGGAAGGTAACATTTATTTGATGACTGCTTACTCTACCCACCGCTTCCAAATTTCAATAGTTTCTTTTTTCTTTGGGTCCCTCTAGCAAATACTTGAAATTAAGTGATATTCCTCTTCTTTTCCATTTCTTCCCTAGTATATGTTTTTCTTTCCTTTTCTTAGTTGTAACTAGTTATCTTCTTTTGAAACATCCTCTAAGCTTTCTTTTTCTTTATAGTGATAACTTTCAACTTATGTGATAATGGATACAGTTTGAACTCTTTCTATCTGCTTAAAGTATATTTTCTTTATCCTGGTAACTCTGGATTTGGAGCTATAGTACTCCTTGGAGCATTTACTTTACTGTTTCTTTCAGAAGGACACAGGTGGATATTTTTTGTTTGTTTGCTTTGGTTTTGTTTTGTTTTGTTCTCTGATTGTAATAGGTCTGAGAAGTTTTAATGTACAATCTTTTTGAAATGTGGTATCCAACATTTTTTTATTTTTAATTTTCAGTAGCCTAGTAATTTTTAGATGAATTTTCTTTGACATGTTTTCTAAGTAAGTTCTTTTCATAGGAGATACTTTAAACATTTTAATCTATTTTTTCCCAGTATTTTGATTGTTTTCATCTCATGAAATAACTGATTTTTCTTCCATCCTATTTTCAGGGAATCTGCTGCTAGGTTAAAATTTTGTACTGCCTGTAATGAGCTTTTCATTTTCTTTCCATTTTCACTCTAAGGATTTAATTTCATTTAAAATATTTTAGCTCTTCCTAAAAATCCATTAGACCTTGTGGCCACACCATACCTTTATGTGACTCTGCCTAGAGTTACTGTGAAATTTCTCATTCTCTAGGGCTTGTAACTTAGATGTGTCCCTAAAAATAACATTTCTTTATCATCAGTTTACTTTTCTATTTACTCATATTTCCAACTTTACTTCATGAATCGAGTTTTTGGGGTGGTCAGAGCAAGTTCAGGCTATTCTAGTTGTTGTTGTTTATCATTTGTTTTCTTTTTTTAATTTTTTAATCAATTTTATAATTATAATTTTTGACAGTACATATGCATGGGTAATTTTTATGACATTATCCCTTGCATTCACTTCTATTTCAAATTTTACCTATTTCCCTTCACCCCCTCCCCTAGATGGCAGGCAATCTCATACATGTTAAATGTGTTATAGTATATCCTAGATAAGATATATGTGGGCAGAACCTAATTTCTTATTGTACAGGAAGAATTGTATTCAGAAAGTAAAAATAACCTGGGAAGAAAGACAAAAATGCAAACAGTTTATACTCATTTCCCAGTGTTCCTTCTCTGGGTGTAGCTAATTTTGTCCATCATTGATCAATTGGAACTGAATTAGATCTTCTCTTTGTTAAAGATATCCACTTCCATCAGAATACATCCTCATACAGTATTATTGTTGAAGTGTAAAATGATCTCCTGGTTCTGCTCATTTCACTCAGCATCAGTTCAGGTAAGTTTCTCCAAGCCTCTCTCTATTCATCCTGCTGGTCATTTCTTACAGAACAATCATATTCTATAACATTCATATACCATAATTTACCCAACCATTCTCCAATTAATTGGCATCCATTAACGCTCCAGTTTCTAGCCACTACAAAAAGGGCTGCCACAAACATTTTGGCACATATAGGTCCTTTTCCCTTCTTTACTATTTCCTTGCGATATAAGCCCAGTAGTAGCACTGCTGGATCAAAGGGTATGCACAGTTTGATAAATTTTTGGGCATAATTCCAGATTGCTCTCCAGAATGGTTGGATTCTTTCACAACTCTACCAACAATGAATCAATGCCCCGGTTTTCCCATAGCCCCTCCAACATTCATCATCATTTTTTCCTATCATATTAGCCAATCTGACATGTATGTAGTGGTATCTCAGAGGGGTCTTAATTTGCATTTCTCTGATCAATAGTGATTTGGAACACTTTCATTTGAGTAGAAATAGTTTCAATTTCATCATCTGAAAATTGTCTGTTCATATCTTTTGACCATTTATCATTTGGAGAATGGCTTGATTTCTTATAAATTAGAGTCAGTTCTCTATATATATTTGGAAATGAGGCCTTTATCAGAACTTTTAACTGTAAAAAATATTTTCCCAATTTGATACTTCCCTTCTAATCTTGTTTGCATTGGTTTTGTTGCACAAAAGCTTTTTAATTTGATGTAATCAAAATTTTCTATTTTGTGATCAATAATGATCTCTAGTTCTCCTTTGGTCACAAATTCCTTCCTCCTCCACAAGTCTGAGAGGTAAACTATCCTATGTTCCTCTAGTTTATTTATGATCTCATTCTTTATGCCTAAATCATGGACCCATTTTGATCTTATCTTGGTATATGGTGTTAAATGTGGGTCCATATCTAATTTCTGCCATACTAATTTCCAGTTTTCCCAGTAGTTTTTGTCAAATAATGAATTCTTATCCCAAAAGTTGAGATCTTTGGGTTTGTCAAACACTAGATTGCTATAGTTGTACATTATTGTGTCCTGTAAACCTAACCTATTCCACTGATCAATTAATCTATTTCTTATCCAATACCAAATGGTTTTGGTGACTGCTGCTTTATAATATAGTTCTAGATCAGATACAGCTAGGTCAAAAAATGATTTTTTAAATTTTTTTTTTCATTAATTCCCTTGAAATTCTCGACCTTTTGTTCTTCCATATGAATTTTGTTGTTATTTTTTCTAGGTCATTAAAATAATTAGATTAGGTTAGGGAGTATTGTCATCTTGATTATATTTGCTCAGCCTATCCAAGAGTACTTAATGTCTTTCCAATTATTTAAATCTGATTTTATTTTTGTGGCAAGTGTTTTGTAATTTTACTCATATAAATCCTGACTTTCCTTTGGTAGATATATTCCCAAATATGTTATACTATCAATCATTATTTTGAATGGAATTTCTCTTTCTATCTCTTGCTGTTGGATTGTGTTGGTAATGTATAAAAATGCTGAGGATTTATATGGATTTATTTTGTATCCTGCAACTTTGCTAAAGTTCTAAATTATTTCTAATAGCTTTTTAGCAGAGTCTTTGGGGTTCTCTAAGTATACCATCATGTCATCTGCAAAGAGTGATAGTTTGGTTTCCTCATTACCTACTCTAATTCCTTGAATCTCTTTCTTGGCTCTTATTGCTCTTATTGTTTCTACTACAATATTGAATAGTAATGGTGATACCTTTGCTCCTTAACCTCTAGCCCTAAGGCAATCACTAATCCTCACAGTGGGGCTCCTCTCAGGGCACTTACACAGCCCACCTGTGATAACCCAGGCATAATCACTTCCCCATGGAGCTCTTTCCAGAGCCCTCCCGCACTTGACAGTTCCTTGTAGCCCATTAAGAGGGCAAATACTGTCTCTTTGCCCTGAGAGCAGACCTAAAGGCTTTTTTTAAAAAATGAGCAAAAAAATGAAGAAAACGATTGAAAGCTTCTATGCAGAAAAAGAGCAGACTTCCAACTCTGAGGAGGCTAATAGCAGACAGACTCCAGACAATACCCCAAATAATGTTCTCCTAGAAGAAACTATTAAAAATCTGAAGAGAGAATTAGAAGAAAAAATTGGGAAAGGAAAGAGAAGCTATGCTAGAGAATAACAATGTCCTGAAATGTGAATTAGAAAAGGTAAATAACTTCCTGAAATGTGAATTAGAAAAGGTAAAGAATTCACAGGAAGTACAGGGAAACATAATTAAGGAGTTGGAAAAGGTAAAGAAATCACAGGAAACTAGGATCTCTGAATTGGAAAAGATAAAAAATTCCCAAGAAAGTAGGATTTGTAAATTGGAAAAAGAAAATAACTCACTAAAAAACAAATTTAGTAAAATGGAAAAAAATTCCATAGAGCAAAACAACTCATTTTAAAACTCAATTGGACATATACAAAAAGAAAAAAAAAGGTAATGAAGAAAATAACTCATTAAAAATCAGAACTGAACAAATAGAAATGAATGATTCACTGAGACAACAAGAATCAATCAAGCAAAGCCAAAAAAATAAAAATCTGCAGAAAAATGTCAGCTATCGACTTGCCAAAACCACAGACCTGAAATATAGATCTAGGAGATACAATCTGAGGATTATTGGACTTCCTGAAAATTATGATGAAAAAAAGAGCCTAGATACTATTTTACAGGAAATCATCAAAGAGAACTGCCCAGAGATAATAAAAACAAAAGGTAAAGTAGACATTGAAAGAATTCATCAAACACCTTCTGAAAAAGACCCTAAAAAAAAAAAAAAAACTCCTTGGAACATTGTGTCCAAATTTCAGAACTATCAGACAAATTAAGGAAAAAATATTACAAGCAGCCAGGAAAAAACAATTCAAATACCAAGGTGCCACAATAAGGGTTACTCAAGATCTGGCTGCCGCTACATTAAAGGATCGAAGGGCCTGGAATCTGATATCCCAAAAGGCAAAAGAACTTGGAATGCAGCCAAGAATAAACTACTCAGCTAAATTGAACATTTTTTTCCCAAAAAAGAAGATGGACATTTAATGAAACAGATGAATTCCATATGTTTCTAAGTAAACACCCAGATCTAAAGAAAAAAATTTGATCTCCAATAGTAGGACTTAAGTGTAAGGGCCCTTTAAATAGGTGGTGCCACAGCACAACAGGAGATTGAGACCAGAAAGTATTCTCTGTGGATATAGGACTGCCCTTTGGGTGGTATCTGGCCACATTGAGATAGATTCATAATGGGTAATGACTCTCTTGCTGGTTGGCTATGTGTGTGACCTCACAGGCCCTTTATAAGCCCACTGCAGATAGCAGTTGCTCTCTTTAACCTGGCACTCTTCAACCTGGCTCCCTAGCCTGAGTGGCCAAGCCAAGCTGATGGATAGCCAAGAGAGGTAAGAAGTCTGGTAGTGAACACGTGAATCTTCAGACCAGGTGTTCACTAGGGAGCTGACAAGTCAGGGCATTATGTGAGTAGGTATAATAAAGGCTTTTAAGATTACACTTGGCTGTTCTTGAGCATGCTACTGGTTATTAAACTATAGATTCAAGAGATCGTGGCCAGAGACCTTTGAAGGCCTCAGAGGAGGCGAGCCAGGTAGAATTGACACTGCAAAGGTCAGTGGTCAAACATACTGTGTTGGGCATAGGGTAAAACTAGTAATTTTAACTGCCAGGAGTGCATGTTACACTCAAGAGAAGCAGAAAAAGGTAAAAGGGACTCCTTTTGAGAACTGTATTTCTGTTGTGGATATACATTAAGACTACATGTATAATTTGATTATAAGGATATAACAAAAAAAAGGGGGGGGGAAGTAGAAATGGAAAGGGGATAGTGTAAGAAAAAGGGGAAAGGGGAGATAAAAAGAGGAAAACTACATCCCACAAAGAGGCAAAGAAAACCTATCATATCTGAGGGAAGTTAGAGAAGGGGAGGAATATTGTGTGAACCTTACTCCTATCAGAATTGGCTCAAAGAGAAAATAATTAACATATTAGTTTTACAGAAAATTATTTCTCCCCTCATTAAAAAGAAGGAAAGGGAAAGGGAAAATGAAAAGAGCAATAAGGAAAGGGAATAAGAAAGGGAAAGTGACTTAAAAGGAGGAGGAAGGGATATTAAAGAGGGAAGGCTGTGTGACACAAGTGGGGCTCATAAGTTTAATACTGAGGAGGATTTTGGGGGGAGTAAGGGAAAAAACATAATCAGGGGATATTATGATGGCAGGAAATACAGAATTAATCATTTTAATTGTAAATGTGAATGGGATGAACTCTTCCATTGAGCAGAGAGGGATAGCAAACTGGATCAAAAGTCAGAACCCTACAATATGTTGTTTACAGGAAACACATTTAAATCAGGGAGATACATACAGAGTAAAGGTAAAAGGCTGGAGCAGAATCTATTATGCTTCAAGTGAAGTCAAAAAAGCAGGAGTACCCATCCTTATCTCAGATCAAGGAAAAGCAAAAATTGATCTAATCAAAAGAGATAAGGAAGTAAACTATATCTTGCTAAAGGGTAGCATAGACAATGAAGCCATATCATTACTAAACATATATGCATCAAGTGATATAGCATCTAACTTCCTAAAGGAGAAGTTAAGAGAGTTGCAAGAAGAAATAGACAGCAAAACTATAATAATGGGAGATCTCAACCTTGCACTTTCAGAATTAGATAAATCAAACCACAAAACAAATAGGAAAAGACATTAAAGAGATAAATCGAATATTAGGAAAATTAGGTATGATAGATCTTTGGAGAAAACTGAATGGTGATAGAAAGGAGTACACTTTCTTCTCAACAGTTCATGGAACCTATACAAAAATTGACCATATATTAGGACATAAAGATCTCAAACTTAAATGCAGGAAGGGAGAAATAGTAAAGGCTTTCTTTTCAGATCATGATACAATAAAAACTATATTCACCAAAAAATTAGGGGTAAATAGATCAAAAAGTAATCAGAAGCTAAATAATCTCATCTTAAAGAATGATTGGGTGAGACTTCCGGCCAAGATGGCGGCGTGGAGGCAGACAGCTGCTTGAGCTCCTCGTTTTCTCTCAGAATTTACTTCATGACAAGCCTCTGACTTAATGCTTGACCCAGAAAGAAATCCACAAATTATCACCAAGAGAAGACATCCTTGAAAGTCGCCAGAAAAGGTCTGTGTTTGTTCGGGGGAGGGTCAATCAGACTGGGTGCAGACTGAGGGCAGACAGCCAGAGCAAGACAGGCAGCTCACACAGCTCAGACCAGGGGGAGGGGTGTGATCTCTGCCGTTTCTGTGAAAGGGCTTTTGCCCCAGTGTGGATGCTCCATCTTGGCAGCAAGCCAGGAGCGGCAGAGAGGGTGTAAACACCGGAGGTGAAGATTAAAACCCCGGAAAGCCAGCGTCTCTCAGAGCCCGGCCACCCCCAACCCCCACCTGGACTGACTCGGTGCGTTCTCAGAGCCTCAGAGCACAGACTCAGTACAGTCATTGCTGTTCTGTTAGTGGCTCTCTGCTGCCCTACCCCCAGTCTGTAGAGGAAGCCCATTAATACCATACAGCCCTATCCCCCGCAAAACAGACCAATTGTTTCTCTTGTCAGTTTGTTTTCTTTGATTCCTACTCTGACAAAATGAACAAAAAATTCAAAAGGGCTCTAACCATTGACAGCTTCTGTGTGGAGAGGGAGCAGACTTCAAATGCTGAAGAGACTAGGAACAGAATGTCCCCAGATGTATCCCCTGGGAGGGATATAAGCTTCTCCTCAATACAAAAGAACCTCATAGAGGAAATCAAAAAGGCTCTCACAAGAGAACTGGAAGAGAAATGGGAAAAGGAAAGGGAAGCTTGGCAAGAGAGCCTGGAGAAGTCATCCCATGCATTCAAAGACAGAGTGGATAAGGAAATCAAATCATTGAGAAACAAGATTAGTGAGGTGGAAAAGGTAAACAACTCCAAGGAAAACAGGATTAGAGAGCTGGAAAAAGAAATCAGCTCTCTAAAAAATAAAATGGATACAATGGAAAAAAATTCCATAGAAGATAAAAACTCAATTGGACAATTACAAAGAGATATAAAAAAAGTGAGTGAAGAAAATACATCATTGAAAATTAGACTGGAACAAGTAGAAATGAATGACTCAAGGAGAAACCAAGAGGGAGTCAAGCAAAACCAGAGAAATGAAACAATTGAAAAGACTGTCAAGTACCTTACCAGAAAGACAACAGACCTGGAAAACAGATCCAGGAGAGACAATTTGAGAATAATCGGGCTCCCTGAAAAATGGGAGGAAAAAAAGAGCTTGGACACCATTTTCGAGGAAATTATCAAAGAGAACTGCCCAGACGTTTTGGAAACAGAGGGTAAAATAGACATCGAGAAAATTCATCGATCACCTACTGAAAGGGACCCTAAAATCAAAACGCCAAGAAATATAGTGGCCAAGTTCAAGAACCATCAGACAAAGGAAAAGATATTGGAAGCTTCTAGAAAAAAACAATTCAGATATGGAGGATCCACAATAAGGATAACACAGGATCTAGCAGCGTCCACATTAAAAGAACGCAGGGCCTGGAACATGATATTCCGAAAGGCTAAGGAACTTGGTATGCAGCCAAGAATAACTTACCCAGCAAGAATGAGCATCATTTTCCAGGGAAGAAGATGGACATTTAACGAAATAAATGAATTCCATCTATTTTTGATGAAAAAACCAGACCTACATAAAAGGTTTGATCTTCAAATACAGAACTCAAGAGACTTCTAAAAAAGGTAAAAAGAAATCTTGAGAACTATACTTCTGTCAAAAAATATGTAAAGAACATATGTACAATTTGTCTTAGAAACTAGAGGTGGAAAGGAGATTATATCATAAAAAAGTATAAAGTGGTGGTACTACATCTCATGAAGAGGCAAAGGTAACCTATTATATCTGAGAGAAAGAAAGGAGGGAGATGAACATAGCGTGTATCAATAGACATATTCGATTTATGGTGAAACTTCTTCCACTTCATTGAAAAGTGAAAGGGAAGGAGTAAGCTAAGGGGAAGGGAATACAGTAATTTCGAGGAAAAGGGATAAAATAAGGGGAGGATCTTTAAGGTGGGGGAGGGATCCTAAAAAGGGAGGGCTGTGAAAAGCAAGTGGTGTTTACCAGTTTAATACTGGATAGGAGGGTAAAAGGGAAGGAAAGGGGAAAAGCATAAGCAGGGGTTAATAGGATGGCAAGCAATATAGAATTAGTCCTTCTAACCATAAATGTGAATGGGGCAAACTGCCTCATAAAGAGGAAGCAGTTAGCAGACTGGATTAAAAGTCAGAATCCTACTATATGTTGTTTACAGGAAACACACCTGAAACAGGATGAGACATTCAAACTAAAAGTAAAAGGGTGGAGCAGAATCTATTATGCTTCAGGCAAAACCAAAAAAGCAGGAGTAGCCATCCTCATCTCAGATCAAGCAAAAACAAAAATTGATCTAATTAAAAGAGATAAGGAAGGGCATTATATCCTGCTAAAGGGAAGCATCAATAGTGAAGCAGTATCAATATTAAACATGTATGCACCAAGTGGTGCAGCATCTAAATTCTTAAAAGAGAAATTAAGAGAGCTGCAAGAGGAAATAGATAGCAAAACTATAATAGCGGGAGATCTCAACCTTGCACTATCAGAATTAGATAAATCAAACCACAAAATAAATAAGAAAGAAGTCAAAGAGGTAAATAGAATACTAGAAAAGTTTGATATGATAGATCTTTGGCGAAAGCTAAATGGTGACAGAAAGGAATATACTTTCTTCTCAGCAGTTCATGGAACCTATACAAAAATTGATCATATACTAGGGCATAAAAACCTCAAAATCAAATGCAGTAAGGCAGAAATAGTAAATGCATCCTTTTCAGACCATAATGCAATCAAAATAACATTTAATAAAAAGCCAGGGGAAAATAGACCAAAAAATAATTGGAAACTAAATAATCTTATACTAAAGAATGATTGGGTAAAACAGCAAATCATAGACATAATTAATAACTTCACCCAAGAAAATGACAATAATGAGACATCATACCAAAATGTGTGGGATACAGCCAAAGCAGTAATTAGGGGAAGTTTTATATCTCTACAGGCCTACTTGCATAAAGTAGAGAAAGAGAGGGCCAACGAATTGGGTTTACAACTAAAATTGCTAGAAAAGGAACAAATTAAAAACCCCCAGACAAACACAAAACTTGAAATTCAAAAAATAAAAGGTGAGATTAATAAAATTGAAAGTAAAAAAACTATTGAATTAATTAATAAAACTAAGAGTTGGTTTTATGAAAAAACCAACAAAATAGACAAACCCTTAGTAAACCTGATTAAAAAAAGGAAAGAGAAAAAGCAAATTGATAGTCTTGAAAATGAAAAGGGTGAACTCACCACTAATGAAGAGGAAATTAGAACAATAGTTAGGAGCTACTTTGCTCAACTTTATGCCGATAAATTCGATAACTTAAATGAAATGGAAGAATACCTTCAAAAATATAGCTTGCCCAGATTAACAGAGGAAGAAGTAAGTAGTCTAAATAGTCCCATCTCAGAAAAAGAAATAGACCAAGCTATTAACCAACTTCCTAAGAAAAAGTCCCCAGGACCAGATGGATTTACAGGTGAATTCTACCAAACATTTAAAGAACAACTAACTCCAATGCTATGTAAACTATTTGAAAAAATAGGGATTGAAGGAGTCCTACCAAATTCCTTCTATGACACAGACATGGTACTGATACCTAAACCAGGTAGATCGAAAACTGAGAAAGAAAACTATAGACCAATTTCCTTAATGAATATTGATGCTAAAATATTAAATAAGATATTAGCAAATAGACTTCAGAAAATCATCCCCAGGATAATACACTATGACCAAGTGGGATTTATACCAGGAATGCAGGGCTGGTTTAATATTAGGAAAACTATTAGTATAATTGACCATATTAATAATCAAATTAATAAAAACCATATGATCATCTCAATAGATGCAGAAAAGGCATTTGATAAAATCCAACATCCATTCCTACTAAAAACGCTTGAGAGTATAGGAATAAATGGACTATTCCTTAAAATAATAAGGAGCATATATTTAAAACCTTCAGTAAACATCATATGTAATGGTGATAAACTAGAACCTTTCCCTGTAAGATCAGGAGTGAAACAAGGTTGCCCACTATCACCATTACTATTCAATATAGTACTAGAAACTCTAGCCTTGGCAATAAGAGCCGAGAAAGAGATCCAAGGAATTAGAGTAGGAAATGAAGAAATCAAATTGTCACTTTTTGCAGATGACATGATGGTATACTTAGAGAACCCCAAAGACTCTGCTAAAAAGCTATTAGAAATAATTCAGAATTTTAGCAAAGTCGCAGGATACAAAATAAATCCACATAAATCCTCAGGATTTTTATACATTACCAACACAATCCAACAGCAAGAGATACAAAGAGAAATTCCATTCAAAATAACAGTCTATAGTATCAAATATTTGGGAATATATCTACCAAAGGAGAGTCAGGAATTATATGAGCAAAATTACAAAGCACTTGCCACAAAAATAAAGTCAGATTTAAATAATTGGAAAGACATTGAGTGCTCTTGGATAGGCCGAGCGAATATAATAAAGATGACAATACTCCCCAAACTAATCTATTTATTTAGTGCTATACCAATCAGACTCCCAAGAAACTATTTTAATGACCTAGAAAAAATAACAACAAAATTCATATGGAAGAATAAAAGGTCGAGAATTGCAAGGGAACTAATGAAAAAAAAGTCAGAGGAAGGTGGTCTAAGTGTACCTGATTTAAAGCTATATTATAAAGCAACAGTCACCAAAACCATTTGGTATTGGCTAAGAAATAGACTAGTTGATCAGTGGCATAGGTTAGGTTCACAGGGCAAGATAGTGAATAAAAATAGCAATCTAATCTTTGACAAACCCAGAGATCCCAAATTTTGGGATAAGAATTATTTGACAAAAACTGCTGGGAAAACTGGAAATTAGTATGGCAGAAACTAGGCATGGACCCACATTTAACACCACATACTAAGATTAGATCAAAATGGGTCCAAGATTTAGGCATAAAGAACGAAATCATAAATAAATTGGAGGAACATGGGATGGTTTACCTCTCAGACTTGTGGAGGAGGAAGGAGTTTGTGTCCAAGGGAGAACTAGAGACCATTATTGATCACAAAATAGAACATTTTGATTACACCAAATTAAAAAGTTTCTGCACAAACAAAACTAATGCAAACAAGATTAGAAGGGAAGTAACAAATTGGGAAAAAATTTTTACAGTTAAAGGTTCTGATAAAGGCCTCATCTCCAAAATATACAGAGAATTGACTTTAATTTATAAGAAATCAAGCCATTCTCCAATTGATAAATGGTCAAAGAATATGAACAGACAATTTTCAGATGATGAAATTAAAACTATTTCCACTCATATGAAAGAGTGTTCCAAATCACTATTGATCAGAGAAATGCAAATTAAGACAACTCTGAGGTATCATTACACACCTGTCAGATTGGCTAAGATGACAGGAACAAATAACGATGAATGTTGGAGGGGCTGTGGGAAAACTGGGACACTGATGCATTGTTGCTGGAGTTGTGAAAGAATCCAACCATTCTGGAGAGCAATCTGGAATTATGCCCAAAAAGTTGTCAAAATGTGCATACCCTTTGACCCAGCCATACTACTACTGGGCTTATACCCCAAGGAACTACTAGAGAAGGGAAAGGGTCCTGTATGTGCCAAAATGTTTGTGGCAGCCCTTTTCATAGTGGCTAGAAGCTGGAAGATGAATGGATGTCCATCAATTGGAGAATGGTTGGGTAAACTATGGTATATGAATGTTATGGAATATTATTGTTCTATAAGAAATTACCAACAGGAGAAATACAGAGAGGCTTGGAGAGACTTACATCAACTGATGCTGAGTGAAACGAGCAGAACCAGAAGATCATTATACACTTCAACAATGATACTGTACGAGGATGTATGCTGATGGAAGTGGATTTCTTCAACATAGAGAAGAGCTAATCCAATTCCAATTGATTAATGATGGACAGAACCAGCTACATCCAGAAAAGGAACACTGGGAAATGAATGTAAACTGTTATTTTTACCTTCTGAATCCAATTCTTCCTGTGCAACAAAAAATTCGGTTCTACACACATATATTGTATCTAAATTATACTGTAATATATTTAATATATATAAGACTGCTTGCCATCTGGGGGAGGGGGTTGGGGGAGGAAGGGAAAAAATCTGAATAGAAGTAAGTGCAAGGGATAATGTTGTAAAAAATTACCCATGCATATGTACTGTCAAATATGTTATAATTATAAAATAAAATAAAAAATTAAAAAAAAAAAAAAAAAAAAAAAAAAAAGAATGATTGGGTGAAACAGCAAATTATAGACACAATTAATAATTTCACTCAAGATAATGACAATGATGAGACATCATACCAAAATTTGTGGGATGCAGCTAAAGCGGTAATTAGGGGAAATTTTATATCTTTAGAGGCTTACTTGAATAAAATAGAGAAAGAGAAGATCAATGAATTGGGCTTGTAACTTAAAAAGCTAGAAAAAGACCAAATTAAAACCCCCCAATTAAATACTAAACTTGAAATTCTAAAATTAAAAGGAGAAATTAATAACAACAAAAACAAACAAACAAAAATTCAAGAATTTCAAGGAAATTAGTGAAAAAAAATCAAATGAAGGTGGCCTAGCTGTATCAGATCTAAAATTTTATTATAAAGCAGTGGTTACCAAAACCATTTGGGATTGGCTAAGAAATAGACTAGTTGATCAGTGGAATAGGTTAGGTCCAAAGGACAAAATAATCGATAACTCTAACAACCTAGTATTTGACAAACCCAAGGACCCCAGCCTTTGGGATAAGAACTCAATGTTTGACAAAAATTGCTGGAAAAATTGGAAATTAATATGGGAAAAACTAGGCATTGATCTGCACTTAATACCATAAGGTCAGGTCAAAATGGGTTCATAACCTAGGAATAAAGAATAAGATTATAAATAAATTAGAGAAACATAGGATAGTTTACCTCTCAGAACTGTGTAAGAGGAATGAATTCATGTCCAAAGAAGAACTAGAGGTCATGATTGATTACAAAGTAGAAAGCTTTGATTATATCAAATTGAAAAGTTTTTGTACAAACAAAATCAATGCAGATAAGATTAGAAGGGAAACAATAAACTGGGAAAACATTTTTACAGTCAAAGGTTAAGATAAAGGCCTCATTTCCAAAATATGTAGAGAACTGACTCTAACATATAAGAAATCAAGTTAATCTCCAATTGATAAATGGTCAAAGGATATGAACAGACAGTTCTTGGATAAAGAAACTGAAATTATTTCTAGTCATATGAAAGATTCTCCAAATCATTATTAATCAGAGAAATGAAAATTAAGACAACTCTGAGATATTACTACACATCTGTCAGATTGGCTAGAATGACAGGGAAAGGTAATGCAGAATGTTGGAGGGCATATGGGAAAACAGACACTGATACATTGTTGGTGGAACTGTGAATACATCCAGCCATTCTGGAGAGCAATTTGGAACTATGCTCAAAAGGTTATCAAACACTGCATACCCTTTGACCCAGCAGTGTTGCTACTGGGTTTGTATCTGAAAGAGATCTTAAAGAAGGGAAAGGGACCTGTATGTGCAAGAATGTTTGTGGCAGCCCTCTTTGTGGTGGCTAGAAACTGGAAAGTACATGGATGCCCATCAGTTGGAGAATGGCTGAATAAATTGTGGTATATAAATATTATGGAATATTATTATTCTGTAAGAAATGACCAATAGGATGATTTCAGAAAGGCCTGGAGAGACTTACATGAACTGATGCTGAGCGAAATGAGCAGGACCAGGAGATCATTATATACTTCAACAACAATACTGTATGATGATCAATTCTGATGGACGTGGCCCTCTCCAACAATGAGATAAACCAAATCAGTTCCAATAGAGCAGTAATGAACTGAACCAGCTACATCCAGCGAAAGAACTCTGGGAGATGATTATGAACCACTATATAGAATTTCCAATCCCTCTAATTTTGTCTGCCTGCATTTTGGATTTCCTCGACAGGCTAAATGTACACTATTTCAAATTCCGATTCTTTTTGTTCAGTAAAACAACTGTTTGGTTATGTATACATATATTGTATTTAATTTATACTCTAACATATTTAACATGTATTGGTCGACCTGCCATCTGTTGGGGGGGGGGAAGAGGGGAAAAATTGAAACAAAAGTCTTGGCAATTGTCAATATTGTAAAATTATCCATGCAAATATCTGGTAAATAAAAATTAATTTTAAAAAAAGAGTTCCTTTTACCTTTTTCTCCTGCTCTTGAGTCCTGTGGTTGGAGATCTTTTTTGTTGTTGTTGTTTTTGTTTAGATCTGGTTTTTTTCCTTAGAAATAAATGGAATTCATCTGTTTCATTAATGTCCATCTTCTTCCATGAAAGAAAATGCTCAGCTTCACTGGGTACTTTATTCTTGGCTGCATTTCAAGTTATTTTGCCTTTTGGAATATCAGATTCCAGCCCCTTTGATCCTTTAATGTGGAGGCAGCCAGATCTTGAGTGATCCTTATTGTGACACCTTGGTATTTGGATTGTTTTTTTCCTGGATGCTTGTAATATTTTTTCCTTAGTCTGATAGTTATGAAGTTTGGACACAATATTCTGTGGAGATTTTGTTTTGTTTTGTTTTGTTTTTTTAGGGTCTTTTTCAGAAGGTGTTTGATGAATTCTTTCAATGTCTATTTTACCTTTTGTTTCTATTATCTCTGGGCAGTTCTCTTTGATGATTTCCTGTAAAATAGAATCTAGGCTCTTTTTTTCATCATAATTTTTGGGAAGTTCAATAATCCTCAGATTATCTCTCCTTGATCTATTTTCCAGGTCTGTCAATTTTCCAAGTAAATATTTGAAATTTTTCTCCAGCTTTTCATTTTTTTGATTTTGCTTGACTGATTATTGGTGTCTCAATGAATCATTCATTTCTATTTGTTCAGTTCTGATTTTTAATGAGTTTTTTTCTTCATTTGCTTTTTTTTACTTCTTTTTGTATATGTCCAATAGAGTTTTTAAATGAGTTGTTTTGCTCTATAGAATTTTTTTCCATTTCACTATTTTTTAAGTGAGTTATTTTCTTTTTCCAATTCAAAAATCTACTTTCCAGGGATTTTTTAACCTTTTCCAATTCATAAATTCTGTTTCTCTGCACTTCCTGTGAATTCTTTATCTTTTCCAATTCACATTTCAGAAAGTTGTTACTCCCTTTCATAGCTTCTCTTTCCTTTCCCCATTTTTCTTCTAACCCTCTTTTGAGGTTTTAATAGTCTCTTCTAGGAGAGAGTTATGTGATGGGGGCCAGGTAACATTCCCCTTCAGGGTATTATCTGGAGACTGTCTGCTATTAGTCTCCTCAGGGTTGCAAACCTGTTCTCTTTGTAGAAGCTATCAATCATCCTTTTAATTTTTTTACTCATTTTTAAAAACCTATAGGGTCTGCCTTTAGGGCAAGAAGATTAATAGGTATATGGATGGCAGCTATCTTGTGAATGGGCTGCAAAGGTATGAGGGTACTCTGGGAGAGAACACCCCTTCTCCCCAGAAGTGATTCAGAGCTGGTTAGAATAGGCTGGGCTGCGGAAGTGCCCATTGAAGAACCTAAAAGAGCCTAGGAACTGCCCTGAGACTGAGCAGTGAAAAATGTCACTACCCCAGGCCAAAGCCCCCCTTCAGGCTGTGGATATTAGCAGCTGACCAGTGAATAGCCCCTATGCTCACAGACTGAAAGTGTCTGTACCCTGGGAATCACAGTAGCTGCTGCGGAATTTTCCCTGCTATAGAAGGTCCACTGCCTCAGGACGAGCCCCCCACTGCGCAGATTAAAGGCTGCCCCGGGCTGTGTCCCCCTGCCTTGCAGGTTCTTAACTGCCCCAAGGAAAAGCCTGGGACAGCAAAAGGTGGCTGCACAGCCCTTCTGTGACCTGTGCTGAATCACTTCCGGTTTTCTGTAGCCATAAGCAGATTATAGTTTCTGGCAGTTTTTAAAGTGCCTTTGATTTCTCTAATGATCTGCTGTTTTGCAAGCAGAGTAGAGCATTCAGCCTATGCCCCTGTCATCTGTTTCTGTAGCTTTTCTAACCCCAGAGGCCTCCCCAGCCCGATCTGTACAATATGCTAGCCTAGTTCTATCACTGCCCCATGCCAGTCTTTTCCCACCACTCAGGGCAGGCCTTTTCTGATGAAATTCCAGATTCTCTTTGGTTAATAAATTGTTGTACTTCTAATCTTCATGGGTTTTACCAGTCAAGAGCTATTTTTGAGGCTAAATTAAATAGTTGGTAGTGAGGGAATGAGAGAGCTTAGAAAGTCTCATGTGGCTTCTCCACCATCTTGGCTCTGCCCCTTGTCATTTGTTTTCAAAGAGGGCCATGGTATCAGGGAGGTGATGTTATGATAAGCAGATGGATTGGATTTAGTTGAGGGAGGACTGTGCAAGATCACTTTCCTCATTTTCTCCTGTAGAGCCATCTGGATCAAGTGTCAAGATATAGATCAAGATGATTAGCAATGGCCCTGGATGAAAAAGATAGATCTTGGCCTTTTTAAGCTAAAGTCTTCAACAGCTCTCAGTTTCACTGAGGCTACATCTATTCAGTGATTAAGAATATGTAGCAATTAAGGCAAATAATCTCCTCTTTCACCCTAGTTCAAAAAATATCTAGATAAATAAATGAATGAATGAAGAATGAATGAATCTGGGAGAGGAAGACCCTATGGTTTCTTGGATGGGCTGATGAGCATCTGTTTGGTCCAAAGGTACATTCCCTTCTGCTGGTGTTTATTACAAAGTACTGTCAGGTACAAAATTCACCTATAACTTTTCCCAGGTTTTCAGGTGTAGTTAACTTGGTGTAAACTTCCAGACCCCTAGGAGTATATGAAATGATTGTTGTCCTTTTGGTAGGATTTTTATTATTTTATTCACTTCAGTCCCCATCTCCAAGTTGAAAGTTTTGTAGATATTTAATGAATCTGGAACTTCCTTGTTTGAAAATTTTAGTCTTGACTTTCCTTGCCTGGATTTTGCTTCTCTACCTAGGAGCTTCCTAGTTGGAACATTATAAAATTAGTGGAAATGAAAGGCCTTTGAGCATTGAATTTCCTTCAATCTGGCTTTTCTGATTGGGACTACTTTTTACGGTCATCAGATACTAAATGTCTAAATGTTCCCTTTCAGTCAAGGTCAACTGAAAATACTCACTGTAATTTCTATCCATAATGCCTAATACTCAATCCAACAGAACATAGCACATAGAAGAAGCTTAATAAATGTTTAATTAATAAATAATTATTTGATCTGATGGTCTTTTATTTTTTTAGCAAAGTAAAATACAAGTTCTTTATATGGTATGAAAGGGTTAGAGTATGCAACAAATAAAATTTCAAAGAAGAAATAGAATGAAAGGTGTCATAGCTTTGAAAGAAGCATAATATTTGAAAAGACAAGAGGATACATTTATATGTGTACCTCTTAATTTCATTTCATTTCTAAGGGTTACAGACATTCTCTAAAATTTAAGCTTCAGAGAAGCTTACTACTTACTACTTTTTGGTAGTTCCCTCAGCAAAGTTCCTATGATCAGTTAAAATCACATGTCTGGTTCTTATCTCTAATACAAATACACACAGACATAGATCTACATGTATATATGTATACATACATATATATAAATATATGTGTGTGAATGTATGTGTATATACATGCAAACAGAGATATATCCACTTACACAGATATGTGTACATATGTGTGTTTCTCTATGTATTCAAGTACCTTTATATATGTTTCTACATATAGCATTTTAAGCAAATGTAATTATGTACTCTGATGTTATTCAGTCATTACTCATGCCTAGTAATGCCATTTGGGGTTTTCTTGATAAAGACATTAGAGTAGATTCCCATTTCCTTCTCCAATTCATTTTCCAGATTAAAAATAAATGGAGGCTAATTGGCTAAAGTAACTAGAAAGTATTTGAACTCAGGAAGATGAGTTTTCCTGTCACAAGCCTATACACTGTCCTACCCAGTTGCCCATGTACACTGTTAATCAACACTAAATATTTTTATCAATTATATATCCTTATTTTAAACATGGACTTTTTCCTGGAAGAGGAATTAATATGCCTAGGCCCATGTACCAATCTACATATCACCAAATTCACAGTTAAGCACATACTGCAACATGGAGAAAGCAATATAATGAAATGGAGTTACTGGCCATGGAAACAGAAGATCTGGTGGAAACTTCAATTCTCATTCTTCCTAATTGCCTCTTTGGCAAATTCTTTGCTTTTTTAAAGTTCCATAATCTCAATTTCAAAACAAGGGTGACAAAATTTGTAAGATCTATCTTGCAATGAAGTTGTGCTCTATTTCACTGAAATAAGCAATTAAATACTCACTTTTGACCTAACCAGTAGGGGTCAGAATCAGAACAAAAACAATGGAAGGAAAACATTCCATGGAAGGCCATTATACATACACATTTCATTTAAGCAGCTAGGTTGTCAAACTTCAAAAATAATTCTCATGTAAAAAAGTCACCTACATGCCTAAAGTTATATTTCACTTTAACAATGATGAATTTTGGGGGTAGAAAGAATCTCAATTCTTTCTTTTAAAAAAAAGTATTAATATGACATAACAAAATGTTTAACAAACAGATAAAGTTATATTGAATATTGAATATATTGAATATATATTATATTATTTTAAAAGGTCAGGATTTCAAAATTCTATTTTAATAATGATTAAGAATAAATTCAGGTGACCTTGGTTGCTTGTGTAAATTTTTTAAAATAAAATTCTTAAAATCACTTACTTGTTACATCCGTCTTTATTTCTGCAAGCTTCAAAAGAGGTTCAACATGTTCATAATAAATATGGGCAGCTTCTTTTTTGTGACTCTGTGGGTTTATAAGTACTTTCAAGGATTTGGGCCGGTTTGAAAACTCTGAAAGAAAAATGTGAAAACTTTATATTTTAAAGATAGTGCCTTGACATTTTCATTTTCATTTTTAAAAATCTATCCACTTATAAAGAGTTTAGCTAGAAAGTTGTAGATAGGTTAAAATATTAACTATCTATTTTTAGAATGAATTTTTAACATTTTCTGAACTCCATTGCTATGTCAGCAGATTTACTTTTAATTAGTTAGCCTGATAAAGACAATTAAAAACTTCTTTTGTAAATATAAATATGTATTTCCCAATCATATATAGCATATTATATGTTTCTTTAACTTTAGTTTCTAGAGAAAAGCAGTGAACCATAGCATACATACTTATCCATTTCCTCTTCCTAAATAAATATGTTCATTATCTGAATCAGACACCTTAACAACCCTGGGGCTGCTGATGGCCTGACCTACTAATGAGTTCAGGGTTAAATAAAGCAAGGAAGGATGAGTCAGTGCAAAAGCACCTATGGAAGTACATTTTAGCAAAGGAGAGAAAGGTTTTAGGTCACAGCTCAAACCTGAAAAAAGAGAGGCTAAGGAAGAAAAAAATATTCTGTTGGGAATTAAATAGGAAACGCCTCTCAGCAGGGATTTGATGATAGTGCTACCTCACAGTTGGTGCTGAGATTTGATACTGCAATTTTCTGGGTCTGCAAGATGCTTATCACTTAGGACACAGCTGGAGCAGGTGCAAAGCAAATTTTCTGTTGTTAGGGTCAGGAGGAAAAGGCAAGCTACAGAAAGTCAAAAATTATTTCTGTTTTAGCACTACTGCATAAGAAACCTATATTTTGATTTATACTGCCTTTTTGGAAATAAGGCATAATTTTATGGATTTTTATAATAGTATTACCAAATATTAAATCAAAATGTCCATCACACCAATGTCATATTTTGAATAGCCCAGGAGTCTGCTCATCCTCATCCTCATTTTTCTTCTCTGATGTGAAATGTTCCAATAGTATAGATTTCTTTCAACTTCAGAGATCCAAAATAAAAGATGAGAGTGGTGAAATTATTTTCAAGATAAAAGTTCTTTAAATATATAAAAGCACTAACATTTTGGATATTAAATAAATAAATTGTCCTCAGGCACAAATTGGACCAGTCATTAAGAATTTTTTTTAATAAAGGATCCCTAAAAAAGAACAAAAACCCCATTCAACTAAAATGACATATTCTTAAAGTTAATGCTTAACTTTTAAAAAGAGACATTTTTAAAATGATAGGAGTGAATAACCCTGTATTTCTCAAAAAATATGATGAAAATAAAAACATAGATAATATTTAATTTATAAACTATATAATACAATAGCAAGAAAAACCGATTTGAAGTCAGAGCTGAGTTTATATTCTAACTCTGCTACTTAAACTAATTAAATACGCATTTATGATCTTCTATTATGAGCTAAGGTGTAGGCCCTGACCAAAAAAAAGAAGCTTGTCCTACTCTGGGGGAGGAGGAGGGAAAGAGGGAATATATAAATAGACACAAATCTTAAATTGTGGGTCGTCAGTCTATATGGGGCCACATAACAACATGGGGATTGCAAAATTATGGATTGTCATCAGTAAATGTTTGATTTATTATTTTATATACCTATATAACCAGAGTGGTATAAAAATTTATCAGGAGAAAAGGGATCATAAGTGGAAAAAGATTAAGAAGTCTTAAGTTAGATGATGCTGAAGAAAAGATGAAATTATGAGAGAAGAGACAGAGAGAGAAGAGAGATACAGAGAGACAGAGACAGAGATAACAAGAGACAGAGAAATGGAGATATAAACGTACAAATATAATTAAATACAAATACAAAAAATATACAGAGCAAATGCCAAAAAAACAAAGCAAATGGTCACAAATCTAATAGCCAGGGCAGTTTGTTCATAATAGAATGGGAATGACAGAATAAGTGGAAGTGTCATATGTGAAACAGAAGGTGAAGAGTGAGTGTGAGGGAGTAGGAACTGACTACTACAACTGAAAACTTCCATTAAAACCAGTCTACAACCTGGATTCTAAGTGGAGTGACCAGCAAGTAGCAGATGGTTGTAGTGGATGGATGTACTATTTCAAGTACCTGTGTGACCACAGACAATTCACTTAACCTGTCTTGACCTCAGTTCCTTAGTTGATAAATGAAAGAGTTGGACTAGACTGTCCCTACAATTCCTCTGGTTCAGGAATCCCATTGCTGAAATTATGTGCAAAGGACTAAATGGTTACCAGGAGCACTGATCTTTTTCCCCTGAGGCAATTGGGATTAACTGACTTGCCCAGGGTCACACAGCTAGGAAATGTTAAGTGCCTGAGATCAAATTTGAACTCAGGTCCTCCTGACTTCAGAGCCAGTGTTCTATCTACTGTGCCACCAGCTGCCCCCAATGAGCACTGATTTTTATTGACTCAATTTAGGAGATTTTAATTGAATCTTTTCTCAGAAGAGTTCAAAGTGCTAATGCTTATATATATTTTTTTAAAGCAAATCACCCAGGACAAAAGCATCATAGGGCTAAGAAATAAAACTGGTAAAAAAAAAAAAAAATATGATGCATGGAGTATACATTTTTGAAAGTCCTTGTCTTTCAAAGGAAATTATCCCACTTAACAATTCAAAGGTTCTTTGAGTCCTTCTATTTTTGATTTCCAAAGATTTGTTTCAAACCTCAGGAGCTTTTCTTCTAGAGAAATATTTTTTGCATTCCTTCAGAAAGAGACACATTTTGATGGTAATAAAGAAGAAAATGATAGTAGCATCTCTCTACAGATGTCTAATATATTTATAATTATTTTTCCTTCTATCTACAATCATGGGGCAACAAGTGGCCTACATTAGAAATGTTCAGTCATGATAGAGAAATTTTGAGTTATAAAGGTTTTTATGTCCATGTCCTATAAACTACATTATAGATAATTTACTTTTTAGAACTTCTTCAATTATATTGTGTACAGAACACAACAATGTGGCAGAGCAAAACCCCTCAGTCTGTAGCAAGAGAAGCATACAAATCATTTTAAAGTTAAAGATAGAAAAGTATGTATATGATAGGATCAAAGTGAATTTAACTTAATCTGTCTTGCAATCTAAATCTTTAATTATGTACAGTGATCTTTTTATATAGATGATGAATCCAGAATAATTAAATTATATTTATTGTACTGTACAGTGATCTTTTTATATAGATGATGAATCTAGAATAATTAAGTTATTTTTATTGTATTATATTTAATGAGCCATGAAAATGAATTTATTGGTTCTAGAAAGATTGGAAAGTAATTGGGAGTATGGAGGGAGAGAGACATTTAAAAGTTATACTTAGCCACAAAAACAAATTCATAAAAATTCTCCATTCTCCAACTTTCCTGGTAAGTCAAGGTTTTCCTATACTTGAATCAAAAACATCATTTTAATTAGATTTGCCATTTTCTATTTTTATTTTCTTAAAAAAGTTCCATTAATAAAGAAAATAGACATAGCAGTGATATGCTTTAAATAGCAATTAGTTCACGATTTTTCAGTATATAGAGACTTGTGTATAAGGTAAAATTTGTAGAATTGTAAATGAAGCAAAATCTCAAAAGTGAATTTATTTTTTCAAATAAGTATATGCCATAAACATGATTTATTGAATTCTAGTACATATGCCAGTGAAGAGAAAATCATATGTTTGTTACAAAGTTAGCTTACTTGGTTATAAAAGAACTTCAGAACAAGAGAACTTGATTTGTATGGATCATGGAATTTAGAGAAATGAATCAAGGCTCTATACCAAGTATTTGCATATGAAGCCTAAAATATTATAACACTTGAAGATTTTTCTTTAACTTATTTGAGTTTATCCACGATATTGAGCAAAACACTTAAGTAAAAGGTCTTCAGCTCTTCATTTATTTCCCCCCCAAAAAAACTAGAAATACATCAAGTAAAAGAACAACAAAAACTAAAATGAGGGGAAAGGAAGGAAATACCCACAAAAGAAATTAGAGAGATTGAAAAAAAATAATAAGGAATGAAAAGTTCTTAATAGTGCTGTGTGCCAAGCTCTAGAGCTAAAAGAAAAGGGCTAAATGTCTCTTGAGAAGACATTTATGTTCTAATTCTAATGGGAATTCTAATGGGAATGACAATAAGAATATAATTAAGTAAGTATATAACATATACAAAATAGATAGGAAATAGTTTGGAGAAAGAAGGAGAGGCTTCATTTGCATGTGTTTGAGCTGCCTCTTAAAAGAACCAAGGGATTCCAACATTTTGGGGTTGATGAGGAAACACATTAAAGGCATGGAAGCCAATAACTGCAAAACTACATGACTGTATTCTTAGAATATAGTAGAGTGTAATAAAAAATATTGTAATGGAAGGAAGGTTCCATATATGGAGAACTTTTAAATATTAAACAGAAATGAAAATGTTATCCAATATGCAATAGGGAAGTTCTTGCATCTACTGGGTAGAGATGATATGAACAGACCTCTAATTTGGGAAAATCATTGTATGGAGGATATACTGCAAGGGGGAGAGGCTTAATATAATAAGGTGACAAAACAGAAGGATATTAAAATAGTTTGGGTAAATAATGATGAGCCCTTGAAAAAAGGTGGTGGCTAGGAAAGTGAAGTAGAGGGGACAGATATGAGATATATTGGAGAGAGATAAAGTATAAGATCTGGAAACTTACAAATAAGAAAATGCCAAGAGAATTTGATTACTTTTAATTAACTTTTGACTAATTAGTTGAGAAAATAGAATCCTCCCCAAAAAGGATTCAATTGCTCACAAACTTAAAGAGTAATTAGGTCAATGGGGAAAAAACTGAAAGGAAAAAAAAATCATGAATTCAGAACTTTTAATAAAAATTGAAAATGATCATTGTTGACTGAGCAAAACATAAAACCTTACAAAAGAGTGAAGATATTTAATGGAAAATGCAAACATTCAAAGATTCAATAAGATTTATTAAAGCAAAATCAGAAGACAACAAAATTGAAAGAAAAATTTGTATGAACAAAAATAATTGATCCAAAAGAAAAGGATGGAGAAATAAACAAAGAATTATTGTTCTCTCAGGAATGAATGATGAAATTAAAAGTTTATATTCTGATTTTATTTTAGGAAATCATAAAATATTGTCTAGAAATATTGGAAACCTTAATGCTAAGAGAGGATTTTAGAATCCATAAGAATAGTAAAAGTAGTACTTGAAGATAGTAAAATGCTTCAAGTTTTCCTGCCTTCGCATCCTTATAACTTTCACCCTAGAAGATGGACCTTGCTGGTCTCTATTTGTACCAATCCTATTTCAGATTAAGCAGTAAAGCCAGTGAAAAAGACACAGTACCTCTGAGCCTTCTGAAAGGAAAAAATGGCAGGAAGAACATGTTCTACAAGGATACCATAGGAAAAAAATATCAGAATGATTAAGATGGAGAAAATCTGACAAAGAAAGAAATATGAATAAACACTATGCAACAAAGGAAATTGAGGAAAATATCCTGAAGAAGAAAAACAAATTCTTTAATCCCCCTCAAGTGACAGTGGAGCAACAACTATAAGAAGCAATTTACTAAAGAGTGCAAAATTAAGAAGAGAAATGAGGGCTCTAGAGGAAAAAACCCTCAGCAATTTAAATGGAAACTAAAGGAGTTAAAACAAGATAAATAAATTTTAATAAAGAGTATCCTAAAAATGTGATAGAATCAAAATCCAAAAATAACAGATTAAAGAGTTTAAAACAAGATTTGAAGAATACATGAGAATTCTATAAAACAAGCATACTAAACTTGAAGTTAAAATGTAAATAGATGACATCATTATTAAAGATTTTCTTTTATGAAAAAGAAAACTGAGCACCATACTCCAAGAAATAATGTAGAAAAATTTCCCAAAAATAATGGAAACAGACAGCAAAATATCAAGATTCTTCCTAGGTTACAGATAAAAAAGTAGAATATGGAATTCTGAAGACTAATTAAGTCTGAACAGCTTAAAAATCACATGTCCTCCCCAACTGAGCATAAAATAATTATATAGCAAAAAAAAAAAAAAAAAAAAAAAAAAAAAAAAAAAAGAATTTGATTGGCTTAATTAAAAATAACAACTAGGGTATGTAGTTTGCAAACTTACAAAATATCTAAACAAATTTTCAGAAACTAGTGAAAAACCAAGAATTGAAATCTTTGCTTTCAGCATATAGTGGTAGAATTCCTGATTGATATTCATATATGTGCATGTGTATATATGTACATATATATTCACATATGCATATGTGTGTACTTACTTTTACACACTAACAGTGAGAAGACAAAGACTACCAATGAATTAACAAGTATGAGAAATAAAATGTATAATAGGAAAAGTCAGAAGGATAGTAGAAAATTGAATTAATATTTCAAATGTCAAAATCTATTTTTTTCACTAGTAAATCAATACTAAAGATGTTAGAAAAATATGGAAGAATGCCTGTCTATTGGAGGAGTAGAGAATGAAACAAGGAGGGATTATTTCAAAAGAAATAAGCAATTATGGAAAAGATAAAAATAGAATTGGCTCCATAAATTAGGATTACACAATACTTTCCACTGCAAACAATTTTCTCCATCAATAATTAAATTACTTGAAAAATCTAGAGAATCCCATATGGGGTTAGGGATAAGACAGAAAGTAGGAAAAAATTACAATGGGAAAATACTAATTTAATATCACTGAAGTAGAAGAATGGATAAATTACAACTCTTTGGGATTAGACAGAGTAAGAGACTAGCAAGATGATCAGATTTGTATTTGTAAAATCAAGTGTTGACTTTTAAAAGGAGGTAAATTTGTATTATATACATATATATATATATATATTACATACAGAGAGACACAAATATATATGGTTTTTAAGGGTTGCATAGACATTGACAGAGGATATGATATTGGGAAAGTTGTTTTTTTTTTCCTTTCAGTGCTTCAAGGCAAGGATCTTGCCTATAAATTTCAGAATTGGGGTACATTTACAACAGTAAAGAGAATTTCTTCACTGTTATCCCTTAATCCAAACTATTTTTAAAAGGTGAAGAACATGATATATGAACAGAATGGAATATTATTTCACAGCAATAAATGATGAAGGAAATTTGGAGAAATAAGGGAAATATATGAATCTGGTATGAAAAAAAATTAGGAAGATACTAAACAAAAATGTAAACAATCACTACCATAACATAAATGAAAAATTCACTAAGTGGTAAATGAACTTCAGATAACAGAAAAATCAATTAAAGTAATGAAATATTGATTAGGAAACTTACATTTTCCTCACAACAGAGAGATAAGAGATAAAGATAGAATGTTCAATGTACTGTCAGACAAGGTTTCCATTTAAAACTTTTTTTAATGCTTAATTGTTTTACTTTGTCAAAAGAGAGGATTTATTGTGAGGGTCAGATGGGAAAAAGTTGATATAAAAATAAAAAGCTTCAATAAAATATATTTTTTTAATTTCAAGGATACATAGCCCCCCCAAAAAAATACAACCATATAACTTTTATAAAAGATTCATTTGCAAAAATCTGTAGGCATATGAATTGAATTAACATAAAATCGAGTTATTACCTAATAGAGAATAAAAGGAAATCAACAATATTCAAAAAAATTGCAAAGTATCAATAACTACCTGAAAAAAAACATTCAAAGTGATAATTATAGAAATGAAAAAATCAAACAATAGAAAATAACAATTCATAACCATCATCTTTAACATGATAAAGCCTGAGAAATATTATCAGAAGATAGTCCAGTAAGTTAATGCTAGTAGAACTCTGGATTGATTCAATACTGTAAAATTTTACAATAGTTACTAAATTGTTCATATCCTTTTGCTCTGCCAGAGACTCAACTACTTAAGCTGTATCTGTCAGAAGTTACTGATGGTTAAAAAAAATTAGCTCCTAAGAAAATATCTACAGCAGCATTATTTGTGATCATTTAAAGCTAGTTTACAAAAATAAGTGATCAATAATTGGAGAATGGCTGAACAGAATATTGTATGGGACTGTCATAGAATATAACTATACCATATGGAATAACAAATGCAGAACCAAAACACTGAAAGACTATTAAGAATCAATATACAGAATAAGAAAATGGCATCAAAAAACAAAATTGCAGTCATTAAGATGATATAAAAAGCCTACATTGGGAAGAATTAAATTGTTCAGATATAATGCTAATATAAAATTATCTAAGCTAAAGAATATTTCTTTCTTTCTTCGATAATTTTTTTAGAACTTACTCTGTGTATGTGTGCATACACATATGTTAAGGGGTGACTTTGTATTTGATGGGAAGTATCTGCTTTGTCAAAATAAAATTATTTGTTCATTAGAATTTATAAAATTATTTATCTATTAAACTTAGTTTTTGTTTAAAGGGACTAACTCCTTTCTCCCATTTTTATGCTTCATACAAAATAAAAATAGCAATTGCATGAGATTAAAAATCTTTTTAGAAATTTCCTAAATTTAAATCTTATATAGCAACCATTGACCTTTTTGCTCTGGAACTAGAAGAAATCAAGGTGAGTCATTTGAATTCATCTAAAACACAAGAGTTAAATGTAAAGAGCCATATGTTCCCTTTATTTAGTAACTAGTGCTCACTAACAACATAAATATATCTACATAAACACACTATATAATGAGCATAAAACAAACATGATGGAAAACTAACTTTAAAGAACAACATTTTTAAATGTTTCCCAACTTAGGGAATTTCATATCATATAAGACAATTGCAACCTTTCTTTTCTCTATAATTTTTAATTAGAAGTTGTATAAAAAGTCATCTAGACCTTAATTTGAAAGTAGTAATTATCATTTGCCCTCTTGTGTACAATATTTTAGTACAGCTAGAATCTAAAATTCAATATTAATACAAAAGATAGCAGTCAACAAGTTTTTTAGCCCTATTGTAGCTTCTCATTTAATATTCCAAGTATAGTCTCGTTACCACCTCAGTTCGAAGTGAAACAGCAGTATGCCACAGAATGACCAACTGTTCTTCTGTTAGAAACAAATGTGCTAATATGTACTAGTTTAAACTTGATCTATGAGTGAATCAATGAACCATGAAGGGTGGGGGTTAATCAGGATGTTCTCAAAACAAAGGCTAGTAGGGCAGCAGAGACGCCACTCTCAGACTTCACATCTGTGCTGCTTTTGTCAGAGTTTTACTGAAATAGGTTCATGTTTGCAAAAGTTAAGACCTTCAAGCCATGTCACAATTCCATGTATTTGCAAGTATTTTACAAAGAGAAACTTAAAAACATCTAGCAACAGTTTTTGCCAGTACAAAAGACTAAAAAATTAACTTTTATTGTCATTAATGATAGCTGTACCATAATCACTTATAATAAACTATGCCCAGTTAATATATAAAACCAAAGGTAACAAACATATCATGTTAAACATTTAAATTCAATCTCAACATAGAAAGATGGTATATATGATAACCAAATTATATTAAAAATTGAGGTTTTCCACCAGCCAGTTACATCTAATATACATTTATTCATTTAATACTTCTATCAAATATAATCTTATTTTTAAAATGAAAACAATCCAAATTAATATTTAACCTGAGAATATGAACACAGAAACTTACTTTGTAACAAAATTGAAAATTTTAACTTTGAAGGATGAGGACATATTGCTAAGAATATCTCACTCTATAGCTTGTCTTTCAAGAGTAATATCTGAATTTATTTCAATGATTCAGTGCAAGGACTGCAATCACTTACTTTGTAATAGTTTGATATCTAAATAACATATATTGTTTGATTTTAAATATCTGTGTAAAGTATACTTCACATTAAACAATTAAAATTTACTATTATAATTATAAAGTAGAAACAGGATTCTTATTAGTTTTAAAAATAATATATTTTAAACTAAAGAATTTCCCCCTCAAAATATTTGAATAGTGAGCTCCCTTTGTGTTTTTGAAATAAAAATGAATCAAAAAAAATTTTAAAGAACATCTGATGTTCTTTTGGCAAGTATCTGTACATTATAATAAGTTATAAAATAATAAAAATTTTATTCAAATAATTAAAATGGAAAAACAAAACTTAAAGCTCCTCAGTTGATCAAGGGCAAAACCACTATTTTCTGCTTAGCATAGAAGTTGAAGTTTTTAAAAGAGAAGAAATGATTTATCTACAAGTTTTTTATCTGTAACAATAGCTCTCTAGAACTGGAACATATGTTTCCTAATAGACAATGAAACATTCCTTATTAGCAGAATTAATGACATCCCTGTGAAAGCGACCAAATATTTAAAACCAGGTGAGTAAATGTTTTAGAATTGAATGTTCAATTAAGAAATTTAAAAATTCCCATGACCAGAAATTCTTTAAGCTCAAATGACTCATTATGTGCCCTAGAGTAAAAGCAAATAGTCTAATTTCAAGCCGCAAGATATGGAATCATTAGGACCTTAGAGATTAAATTATCTATTCCAAAACTGTCATTTAATAGTTAAGGAAACTTAGGCCTTCTTCCAAAGCTGAGATCTTTAAGTTTATCAAACACTTGATTAATAGGTTAGTTTGCTGACATATTCTGTGTTATCTAAACAATTTAGCTGATTGATCTCTTCACTTTTTAACCAGCACCAAATAAGAACTGATATTGAAAGTTCTCCTTCCTTCACTTTCTCATATGATTTCCCTTACCATTCTTGACCTTTGATCTTCCAGCTCATAACCAGAACAGGGATCTAATCAACTTGGACATCTTGCCATCTACCTCCTATTACTACAACAATCCTCTTTCCACTTCTCCACCTCCCTATCCCCATCTCTTGATAACAGAAAAATCAAAATGGCATTACTTCTGCTATTAAGAACAATGAATCTGGTAAGACTTCATTTCTATGTGATTCAGAATCTTGAGCCCCCCTAGGTAAAAGCATTCTACACTCTCTCTTTCTTTTATGTCCTCTAGACCCCTGTATTTTTTTTGGTTACCAAACCTCTTAATAATGTACACTCTTGTAATAATGGAGACTTGGTTCTATTATCTTAACAATGTATTTTACCTTCTCTTTCTCCTACAGCCCTTCCCAACCTGAGTCAAAAGGATATTTAGATATGTTTATCTCTCACTGGGAGCCTTTCTTTGACTGTTACTTATTGGAGGTTCATCCTATTCAGCTCTATCAGCCTATCCAGATCCTCATGGCTATTATCTACTGGCCTCTTCATCATTCTCTTTCCTTTTTCAAGGGTGTCAGTATTTAGGTAACTCATAGTCTAGCTCTTTACCTCAGCTCCTTCCCTTACATTCAAGGGCTTCAAGCTTCAGGTTAGTATCTGCTCAAATAATCTTGCTATAAGTCATAATTGTATTGAAAACAAAACATATCTCAACTGAGCCCTTACTGTTAAATACCAGTTCTTCATTGCTTGACTCCCTATTTTATTCCTCAATAGCTATTTCAAATCTTCTGTCTCTTCAACCAGTATCATTCCTTACTCTCTTCCTCTCAACACATTCTTCACTAAAAAAAAACTGAAGCTATCTTTCCCAACTTCTTTTCCTACTCTCATCATCACTAACACTTTCCTTTACTCTATTCTCAAGAGTATGAGATGATCCTTCTTCCTTGCTACTCCCCATCTTCCCTTGTGCTTTTTATTAAATTACTTCCTATTTTATGTAGGAGTTTTCTCTATCCCTTTGATCATCATCTGACACTTCCTAAATTTTCATATATCCTTGTCCCATCAGTTTCTTTCCTGCTGCTTCCAAGCATTAAAAAGCCTTCACTCAATCATATCATTTTTTCAAGTCATATGTAAGTCCTATAGTCTATTCTATACTCCTAATCTCTGTTTTAAATTTACTACTTCTCTAACTAGTTTCCTTTGAAATTTTGAGTAATTAAAAAATCCCTAGTAGTAATAGTCTAGTTGCATTTTCCTTTATCACTAAAGAGATTAGTTATTTTATTTCATTTATTGCTAATATAGCAGAGTAGTGGCAATAATATAACAGCAACAACCGCTTTATAGGCCAACCCATAATGTCATGGAACATAATAGGGGAATTCTACTCAGGCAAATATACAATGGGGAATTTGTGTGCTTCTAGACCTCTAAGGCAGTTTTGAGGCTCTGGCAGGAACCTTAAAAAGCTGTCCAGTAGGACTCTGGTAATACTCCTAATTAGTTGGTAGACCAGCTAGGGTTATAAATCTCTTTCTGTGAATCTAAGAAATAGAAAGGAAAATATCGGGGAGGAGAAGAGTCCAACTTAAAATCATCAAGCACAAGATAAATGATGGTCCTTTGTGATCCAGTACCACAAGAAAGCAAAACATACATAAATAAATTACAAATACCCTACTTGTTGGAATGCTTTGGTTCAAATTGTACATCATTAATATTATGAACTATATCTCCATACTTTTGCCAAAATAAGTAACTGAAGCTATGCCTTTTCTATAAAACTGAAAAGTTGCAAAGCTAGACAAAAATGTTCATTGAATGTGTGCTCTAAATTTATCATCAGTAAGATGACTGTTCAACTGAAACGGAGAGGAAGAGAAACATAGTACCAAAAGTGTCAAATTTGTCCAAGTCTAAACCAGGTCAAAGTGCCTATTCATTGCACTATTTCACTTATCTTTCAAATTCAAGCTTAAGCACACACTTTTAAGATATCTTTTACCATAAGATGAGAACAGTGTCTCCTCCAAGAAACACACATTCTCTCTCTTTCCTCTCCCTCCCTCTCTCTCTCTCTCTCTCTCTCTCTCTCTCTCTCTCTCTCTCTCTCTCTCTCTCTCTCTCTCTCCCTCCCTCCCTCCCTCCCTCCCTCCCTCCCTCCCTCTCTCTCTCTCTCTCTCTCTCTCTCTCTCTCTCTCTCTCTCTCTCTCTCTCTCTCTCTCTCTCTCTCTCTCTCCTCCTCCTCCTCCTCCTCCTCCTTCTCTCCCTCCCTCTCTGTGTATATGCCTCTCTCTCCCATTTTCTCTCTGTCTGTCCCTGTCTCTGTTTCTCTCTCCTCCTCTATCTCTGTGTATCTCTCTCTCTCCTTCCCTCCCCCAATCTCTCTTGCTCTCTCTCAGTTTCTTCACACTTGCTAGAAAAGAATATGCTACCTCAGTAGAAGAAATGTGCCAAGAAGTATCAGGACTATATTGAGCAAGACAATTACTAAACAACCAATCTGTGAGTAATGTAACATTTATATTAGCATTTACTGATTATTACAAAACTACTAATTCAGTTCCATATTTTAAAACTTGTTCATAAAAATAATTTTTATCACAGAATAAAGAATAGTAAAAAACAATTAGGAAGATAAATGAAGAAATAGAAAAAGGAAAAGGAAGAGAGAGAAGATTCCTTCTACAAGAAGCCTATATTCTAATAGGGGTAGACAACATATAAAGGCAGCCTAAAAGAATAGAGAGTGTATAAATGCCTACCATGATGGCATGGACATGGCAAGTGAGGAACAATGGAAAAGTATGGTTTTGGACATACTAACTTTTCACACTTTTTTGATAGGTAAAAAATGAGATGGAAAGTGAATAGGAAACATGGTGTCAAGTTAAGTAATATGGTTCCAGGTAAGATAGACTCCATTAGTAGAGTCCAGACCAAAGTTCCAGTGGAAAGATGAGGATAATGGCTAGACTCCATTGGAAATGCCATGAATGGAAATACTATTTATTTTCAATAATTATACAGACAATGGACTTCTGTATAGGCAATAGGTAATCAATAACTACCTATGCAACATGCTATGAAGAATTAAACATGAAAGGATCATAAATCAGCAAATTGTCCCAGGACCATATTTATTCAAACTCCACCAAGAAAATAAAGAACTTATATAATAATAATTTTAGCAATAATAATAATAATAGATTAAGAAATCAAGATTGAGTCCTTCTTTAAAAGATTTACTATATTGTTGCATACTAATATAACATACATTTTGTGGTGTCCGATAAAAATTTATAAAGCTTACCCAAGGGCATTCTTGAGCTACCTCAATAGGTATCAATCTTAAAGTCTGGAAAGTAACACTGATTCATACTTGACCAAAATAATTTGAACAGGGAAGAGACCTTAAAAGTCCTATTCTCAGGGTCATCTGTGAATGACCAATACAGGATAATGATATGCTATTATAAGGTGCCAATTAAATTCTTTAATATGTAAATAAAAGTAATCAATTTTAAAAATTTTCCCTGGGGCTAAAAGTGATAGAGAGGTAGGTGGGAATCTGCCCCTCCTAGGAAAATTAGCTTTCTTATGTTACTCACTTCAATTAGAAATAGCATTAACAGGTTCTGAAATGAGTGAACCTTAGCTGAAACAATGACTGGCTCCAAATTAATGCCTAGTCTCAGCAGAAATGAAAGTAAAAGAAATGTTCCATTAGTGTTACATCAGACTAGCATCTTGTTGAAGTCATGATAGTACATTTTGAGAAAAAAAAAAACATAATACTCTACCTTAAGTCTAAAACAAGAAAAAATATCATTTTCTTTCTTTATTCTGTAGCCAACTTTCACACACACACACACACACACATACACACACACACACATACACACACCATATACATACACATATATATGTATCAATCATATCATACTACAAATCAAACCACAAAAATTTCTCTTCTTGATATCTTCTTCCTTTCATTTGCCATTTGCTAGAACAGACAATTTACAAGTCAGAATGGTGCGTTTTAACTGCATACTTACATGGATATCTTCATAGATATCATTCTTTTCTTTTTTTGCTTGCATTCTGTTTATTTTTTAAATTTAATTTTATTATATTTTTCTGATCAATAAACATTTATTCTCTTTCCCACTTTCTCCATGCTTTCTTAAAACAGTTTATGAAAATAAAGAAAGCTTTCAAAACTAATAGTATATTGAAGCAAAACAGATTTTCACATTGGTTATGTCCAAAAACAAAGCCTAAATTTTAAGTACATCACCATTCTGGCAGAAGGAACATAGTATATTTAATTGTTAGATCTCTGGAATCTTTAATTTGTCACTGTAGTGATCAGTGTTCTAAAGACTAAACGTTTTTTGTTTGTTTGTTTGTTTGTTTTTTAATATACTGTTGTATAAATTATTCTCCTACTTTTGCTTATTTCACCCCATATCAGCTCTTTCCAATGAACACTGAAGCTCCATTTCATCATTTTCATAAGATAATATTGTTCTATTGCATCATGTAGTACAAATTTTAGATATTCTTCAACAGGTGGATTTTATAATGGGTTTCTGGTTCTTTGATATTATAAAGAGAAATACAGAACTACTTCCCTTTTATTTTATGTCTTAGGTATATGTCTCATAAGTGTACCACTATATCAATATAAATGTACAGTTTATAGGCTTTTTGACATATCTCCAAAATTTTTCCAGAATCACTGAAACAATTAACAGTTCTGTCAACAATATATTAATGTGTCTGTGTACCCAAAGTTCCTCTAACATTTGCCATGTTCTTTTTTCATCATCTTTACTAATCTTAATAGGTGCAAATTAAGCCTCAAAGTTTTCTTAATTTGCACTTCCCTATTAAGTTGGACAATTTTTCACCATGGTTGTTAATATATAAGATTTCTTTCTGCAGAAAGTTTTTGTTCTTATCCTTTGACCATCTGTCTATTGATAAATAGCCCTAAGACATAAATTTGAAAGTTTTTTTCATGAAAATGAGACTTTATCATAGAAGCTTGCTGTAAAAAGTTTCCTAGTTCATTAATACCCTTCCAATTTGCATTAGTTTTTTATTTTGGAAAAAAAAACTTTTTAATTATATGAAATGAAAATTGTCCATTTTTATCTTCTGTGATCCTTTCTATCTATTGTTTAGTAACAACTCTTCTGCTATCTATACATCTGAAATACTTCTCAGATTTAATGATTTCATTATATACAGGTCAAATATGTATCTGGAGTTTATATTGATATTCAATATGAAATATCACTGAGTAAACATAAAACTATATTCTATACTATACTATATTCTATTCCTTCTGTATGTTATATACTTAATCTGTTCAAATAATAAACTTATATACCATAATAAGGACTAAATAGCTTTGATAATTATAGCTTTGTAATATAGTACTGGTCTATAGAGATGAGGAAAAGAGTATGCATCATTTAACTCTCACTTTCATCTGAACTGGACACAAAATAATTTAATATGACAATTCAACTTATTATGGCACTAGGAGGAAAAAGGGAGATGGGGAGAGGGATTAAGAGAGAGGGTAGATTCAGGGAAGAATTAGTATTTTTATTAAATTCTTTAATAAAGAAAAAAATATATTTTTTTCCTTTTATATGCCCTTTCTTCATTGGTGGAAAAATCCTTGGAATAAGCATACATGATCAAGGAAAAAAAAGACAACTCTCAGAGGTTATGCTCAAAAAATGTGCTCTTATTCTGAACATGAATCTATCACCACTCCAACAAGAGATCAAAAGCATACTTCATCCTTGATTTTATTGATTTTCTGATTGTCATTTCATAGACTGTAGTTCTTATAGTCTATGAAATTATCTTTATGATACTGCTATTTCACAAATTGTTTTTCTGATTTGACTAATTTCATTCTTCACTAGTTTAGTGAAGATTTGAAAATATTTTTATAATATTAATGTTGTGGTATAAATTGTTACAAAACTTCAGTTTCCTCAGTATCATTTCATAAAGTGTTTTTCATCTCTTTGAAAGTTTCACTTTTTCTACACCCAAAATTATTCAGTGACATCTATGTATTACAACTTGTTCAGCTACTGCCCAATTGATGAATATCCTCTTAATTTATAGGGAGTTTTGTTTGTTTTACCACAACAAAGAACTACAGTAGATATTTTAACATATACAGGACCTTTTACTCCTTAGTTTTGCTTTTCTATAGTGGTACAGCTGAGGCAAAGACCTTATTAGGCCCTAGAGAATCAACTAAAAACCTATTAGAAGCAATCAACAACTTTATCAAAGTTGTATAATCCATATAAAACAAATCCATATAAATCATCAGCATTCTTATACATCACTAACAATATCCAACAGCAAGAGATATAAAGAGAAATTCCATTTAAAATATCTGTCGATAGTATAAAATATTTGGGCATTTACCTGCCAAAGGAAAATCAGGAACTATATAAGCAAAACTACAAAACACTTTCCACACAAATAAAGTCAGATCTAAGCAAATGGAAAAATATCTATAAGAAGATATGAAAATATCTATAAGAAATGACCAGCAGGATAACTTCAGAGGGTCTTGGATATACCTACACGAACTGATATTAAGTGAAATGAACCGAACCAGGAGATCACTATACACAGCAACAAGAAAACAATATATGACAATCAATTCTTTTTTTTTTTTTTTTTTATTATATATATATATATATATATTTTATAATATTATCCCTTGTATTCATTTTTCCAGTTTACCCCCCCTCCCTCTATTCCCTCCCCCTGACGACAGGCAATACCATACATTTTACATGTGTTACAATATAGTCTAGGTACAATACATGTGTGCGAATATCACTTTCTTTTTGCACAATAAACATTAGAATCCGAAGGTACATGCAACCTGGGCAGACAGATATTAGTGCTAACAATTTTCATTCCACTCCCAGTGTTTCTTCTCTGGGTGCAGCTACCTCTGTCCATCATTGATCAACTGGAAGTGAGTTGGATCTTCTTTATGTTGAAGATTTCCACTTCCATCAGAATACATCCTCATACAGTATTGTTGTTGAAGTGTACAGTGATCTTCTGGTTCTGCTCATTTCACTCAGCATCAGTTGATTTAAGTCTCTCCAGGCCTCTCTGTATTCCTCCTGCTGGTCATTTCTTACCGAGCAATAATATTCCATAACCTTCATATACCACAATTTACCCAACCATTCTCCAACTGATGGACATCCATTCATCCTCCAGTTTCTAGCTACAACAAAAAGAGCTGCCACAAACATTTTGGCACATATATGTCTCTTTCCGCTCTTTAGTATTTCTTTGGGATATAATCCCAGTAGTAGCGCTGCTGGGTCAAAGGGTATGCACAGTTTGATAACTTTTTGGGCATAATTCCAGATTGCTCTCCAGAATGGCTGGATTCTTTCACAACTCCACCAGCAATGTATTAGTGTCCCAGTTTCCCCACATCCCCTCCAACATTTGTCATTATTTGTTCCTGTCATCTTAGCCAATCTGACAGGTGTGTAGTGGTATCTCAGAGTGGTCTTAATTTGCATTTCTCTGATCAGTAGTGATTTGGAACACTCTTTCATGTGAGTGGATATAGTTTCAATTTCTTCCTCTGAGAATTGTCTGTTCATATCCTTTGACCATTTATCAATTGGAGAATGGTTCGGTTTCTTATAAATTTGGGTCAGTTCTCTATATATTTTGGAAATGAGACCTTTGTATGACAATCAATTCTGATGGATGTGGTCTCTTCAACAATTATTCAAATCAGTTCACTTGTTCACTTGCATTTTGTTTTCTCAGTTTTTCTTTTTTTTTTTACTTCTTGATCTGATTTTTCTTGTGCAAGAGAACTATATAAATATGTATACATGTGTTGGATTCAACATATATTTTAACATATTTAACATGTATTGGACTACCTGTCAGCTAGGGGATGTGATGAGGGGAAAGGGGAAAATTTGGAACAAAAAGTTTTGCAAGGGTCAATGTTGGAAAAATTACCCATTAATATGTTTGTAAATAAAAAGCTTTAATAAAAAAGACCTTATTAGGGTTTTTTATATAATAGCATTTATTTTCAAAATACATGCCAAGATAGTTTTCAACATTCAGCCTTGCAAAATCTTGTGTTCGAAATTTTTCTCTCCCTCCCCTAGACAGCAAGTAATCTAGTTTAGGTTAAGCATGCACAATTATTCTAAACATATTTCCACATTTATCATGGTTCACAAGATCAAAAAGAAGGAGGAAATGAGAAAGAAAAAAATAAGCAAACAACCAACAACAAAAAGGTAAAAATATTGTGTTATAATCCACATTCAGTCCCCATAGTCCTCTCTCTGGCTGCAGATGACTCTCTCCAACACAAGTCTATTGGAATTAGCTTGAATTACCTCATTGTTGAAAAGAGCTAAATCCATCATAGTTGACCATCATCTTGTTGTTGCTATATACAATGTTTTTTTGGTTCTACTCATTTCACTCAGGATCACTTCAAGCAGGTCTTTCCAGGCTTTCTGAAATCAGCCTCCTGATTGTTTCTTATAGAAAAATAATATTTGACTACATTCATATACCATAACTTATTCAGCTATCCCCCAACTAATGGCATGTAGTTTCCAGTTCCTTGCCACCACAAAAACGGGTTGCTAACAAACACTTTTTGCACATGTGGGTCCTTTTCCCTTTTGTGATTTCTTTGGAATACAAACCCTGTAGTGAGACTGCTGGATCAAAGGGTACGCACATTTTGATAGCCCTTTGGGCATGGTTCCAAACTGCTCCCCAGAATGGTTGGATCAGTTCACAACTCTACCAACAAATATTAGTGTCCCAGTTTTCCCACATAACCACCAATATTTATTATTATTTTTTCCTGTCATCTTAACCAATCTGAAAGGTATGAAGTGGTATCTTAAAATCATCTTAATTTTCATTTCTCCAATTAATAGTGATTTAGAATATTTTATTATGACTAGAAATGGCTTTAATTTCTTCATCTGAAAATTGTCTGTTCATATCCTCTAACCATTTATTAATTGGTGAATGGCTTTTTATTCTTACAAATTTGAGTCAGTTCTCTATATATATTAGAAATAAGGCTTTTATCAGAATCCTTGGATATAAAATTTTCCCCCAGTTTTCTGCTTCTCTTCTAATCTTGGCTGCATTGGTTTTGCTTGCACAAAAATTTTAATTTCATAAAATCAAAATTATTCATTTTGCATTTTATATTGTTCTCTAGTTTTGTTTTTTGTTTTGTTTTGTTTTGTTTTTTACCATATATTCCTTCCTTCTCCACAGACATGACTACTTCTTAATAAGGCTTTGTAGATATTCCAAATTACTTTCCATAATGATTATATCTATCCACAGATTCCCCAAGAAATATGTCAATGTGTCTGTTTTCCTTTGGCCTTTATAATATTTGTCATTTTACTTTTTTGTCATCTTTGCCAATATGATAGTTTTGAGGCAGAAATGCTAAATTCCTTTGTCTTCTCAAATTAGTTGACATTTATAACATTGTTCCATATGGTATATAGATTATTTCTTCTCTTGAACATTGTGTATTGTTATCATTAGACCATCTACCAACTAAGAAATGGCTCTTACTGTTACAAATTTTAATCCATTCCATAAGTAACTTGGAGACCTTTATAAGAAAAATGTTGTAAAATTTTTTCTTAGTTATTTTCCTTTTAACCTTAGCTTTATTCAATTTAATTTTTCAATTTTATTAACTTTATGTAATCAAAATTGTCCATTTTGTTTTCTGAATCTTTCCTATTGCTTGTTTTATCATGAAATTAAAAAAAAAGAAAAGTGTACATAATAGATCTGTAATTCTCTTTTCCCTCTATTCCACCTTGTTATGAAACTATTTTATTTCTGAAGTTCAAAAATTTTACAAGAGATTTTTTCTGTCCATTTATCTGATAAGTACTTTTCTAATGAAAATTATTTTTCCCAATTATCTGATGCTATTATATCCCTTACCACTATGTTTTTAATTTTTCTCTGAGAGTGCTAAGCTATAATTCTCATCTCAGAACTAGAAAATCTAATCATAAAACAAATAACAAGGGAGTTAATAATTTTATATAGGAGAGACCTCTAGAAAAAAACTGAATGGGAATAAAAAAGTATACCTTTTTCACCTGTGTATGACATTTTCACAAAAATTTACCATGGTATAGGTCATAAAAATCTTAAAAACTCTCTCTCTCTCTCTCTCTCTCTCTCTCTCTCTCTCTCTCTCTCTCTCTCTCTCTCTCTCTCTCTCTCTGTATATATATATATATATGTCTATATAGATATATAGATATATAGATATATATCTATATAGATAGATAGATATACATATGTAATGGTCCAATGATTTGATTGGACCATAACGTCCAAAGTGGAAGTGTAGATCAAAATTAAACCTAAAGATCTAAGCTATTAGGTCAGTAACTCACTATTCCACAAAAACTGCTGGAAAAACTGAAAAATAGTCTAGCAAGCCTAGACCACTCTCTTATATCAAGACTAGGCAGACATCAACATTTCACACTTTATACAAGGATAAACTCAAACTTAATACATGATTTAGAACATGTCAAAAAATACCCGCCAGATTTTTTGATAAGGGAAGAGTTTAGACTAAAGAGATAGAGAGGATCACAAAAGGTAAAATGGATAATTTCATTACATGAAATTAAAAAGGGTTTGCACAAAGACAATTCAGCCAAAATTAGGAGGAAAGTAGGAAAATGAGGGGTGGGAGATTTAGATGAAGTTTCTCTGATAAAATAGCATTTCTCAAATACATAAAGAACTGAGACAAATTTATAAATATAATAACCACTCCAACTGTTAATTGGCCAAAGAATATGAATAGTTTTCAGAAGAAGAAATCAAAATTATCAATATTAATATAAAGGTTCTCTGAAACATTCATAATTAGAAAAATGCAAATTGAAACAACTCTGAGGTAATACTTCACATCTAACAAATTAGATAACATGACAGAAAAGAAAAGCAACAAATTCTGAAGGATATATAGAAAAACAAAACATTACTACACTATTTTTGGATTTATGTGTAGTGTCCGGACCAGCTCTCTGGAGGGTCTCAGGAACAGCTTTGATCTTAGTGGAGGAGCGCAAGAGACAGGAAAGCCACCAGGAAGATAGTCAAAGATGGAATGTCTCTATTGCCAGTCCTCTCAGCCCTTAAATACCTCCATATGATTATATCATTACAGCACACTAAGTATGTGTGAACTAGAAAACTTATCATCTCATTAATCACACTGAGTTAACACCCTGCTGTAAGTATATTTGTTTCAAGTATACTTTTCTCAGTTTCCCAATATCTGTGGTCCTCTATACTTATGAACTGATCTAATCCTACTGAAGAATGATTTGGAACTAATCAAAAAGGTGATTAAACTGTGCATGTCATTTGACCAGTAATAAATGCTTAGTAGGTCTCCAATACAAAGAAGTAAAAAAAAAAAAAAAAAAAAAAGTAAAAGTATACAGAAGAACAAATACTTATAATAGCTCTTTTCTGTAATGGTAAAGATTTGAAAACTGAAGCTATACCCATCAATTAGGGAATGGCTTAACATGTTTTGGTATATGATTGTGATAGCATACTTATCATTGTGTTACCAAAAAAATTGACCAAAAGGATAATTTCAGAAAAACCTGGAAACACTTATAAGAACTAATACAAAGTGAAGTGGGCAGAACTAGGAAAACATTTTTTTGAAGGAAGGAAACAAACATTTATCAAATACCTAGTATTTGCCAGCACTTTACAAAAATATATTATTTGATTTTCAACAACAATGCAGCTATCATTATGCACATTTTCCATTTGAGAAATCTGGGGCAGAAAGAGGCTAAATGATTTATCAAAGGACTTGTTCAGTCATGCCCAAATCTTCACAATCTTATTTAGGATTTTCTTGGCAAAGGTAGTAGAGTGGTTTGTTGCTCCATTTCCTTCTCCAACTCATTTTATAAATGAGGAAACCAAAGCAAACTGGGTTAAGTGATTTGCCCAGGGTGGATAGCTGTATCTAAGTCCCGATTTAAATGCAGGTCTTCCTAATTTCAAATATGGTGCTCTATCCACTGTGACACCTTTCCCCAGGCATACAACTAGTAAATGACTGAGGTCAAATTCAAACTCAGATCTCAGGAGCATATTTTACTTGGTAGCATCAATGTTGTAATGATAATTAACTGTGAAAGTCTTAGCTATTCTGTCATTCCAAAGGACTCATGATAAAAAATTTTATCTATCTCCAGAGAGAATTAATGAATTCTCAGTTTATAGTACATTTTTCCCACTTTTTTCTTTCTCTTGTTTTTTTGGCAAAATGAATAATATGGAAATATATTTTGTATGGCACTATATGTATAATGGATATTGCAATTTTTGTCATATTGATGGATAAAGGAGGGGCAAAAGGGAGAAAGAAAATAGGGAATTGACAGTTAAAATTTTAGAAAGTAGTGAATTGCCAATTAGTGACCCATGATTTTTTTTGAAAGAATAGTAAAACCTGGCTCCATTATATAAAACACTAGGTCATGGATTTAAATATATACTATTTATAATTTTAAAGAAAGGTGCATTTATTCCAGTGTTTTCTAGTTTGGGGAGATATTGGTCTATGGTTATTGCTTTTTAGTTCTACACCCCAGATGTGTATTAAGTCTATTATATGTATCATAGAAGAAACTTAGTAGGATACTTTCTTCTATTATTTTTGCAAATAGTTTATGTAAGATTAGAATTAATCATTCTTTGAATATTTAACTAATTTGTGAATCCATCATGGAATTTTCCTTGGAAGTTAAATGATGTCTTATAAAAATCTCCCTCTGAGATTGAATTAAGTTTTCTACTTCTTGTTCTGATGACTGAACATTTTAAATTTTTACAAATACTAATTTATTATGCCACTTAATTTGATTTTATGCACATATAGTTGGATAAAAGTTTCTAATATCATTTATTTTGTTTGTTGTGGATTCATTCTCATTTTTAATATTGGTAATTTGATATTTTTCCTACCTTTAAATCAAATTATTTAGTGGTTCATATATTTTATTGTTTGCCAGCCTCCCCTCCCAAATAAACAACCCAGCTATTACCTTAATTTATTCATTTTTTTCCAATTTTGTTAATATCTTCCATGATTTTCAGGATTTCCACTTTGTTGTCTTTTAATTTGTTGGAGTTTAGGAGTTTTTAAAGTTGCATTATCAGTTCATGGATCTATTCCTTCTCTTTTGTATTAATGAAATTGTTTAGAGATATAAATGTATCTACAAGAATCATTTTGATTACAACTCAAAAGTTCTAGCATGTTGTCTCATTTCTGTCAATATCTGTAATAAATATTATCTATATTTCTATGATTTGTTCTTTGACCCATCAATTCTTTAGGGTTGCTATTCAGTTTCCAGTTGGTTTTTATTATTTTATTCAATAAGTATATACTTATTTTTACCACATTACTTATAGTGTTTTACAATATTTCTGCTTTTCTGTAATTGTTTGTGAAGTTTTTATGTTCTAGGACATCATCAATTTTTGCAAAAGTGCCACATAAATGAGAAGTATGGAGACATTCAATAAATGTCAGAGTTCTATCATATCTAATTTTTCTAAAATCTATTCAGATTTTTTCTTCTTAATTTTATTTATATATTATGTGAAAGAAGTACATTGGGGATACTGCTATTAAAGTTTTACTATCTAGTCCTCCCTTAAATTGAGTTTTTCCTTCAAGTAGTTACATGTTAGGCCATTGCATGCATATATAGTAAATATTGAAATTAATTCTGCTTGTTGCCTTTTAGCAAAACATATTCTTCTTGTTTATCTTTTTTAATTTTTAAGTATTGCCTTATATGAAATCATAATTTATATCTCTTTTTTTATTTGTTCAGGTAAGATATAATAAAATTTTCTCTAATCCTTTATTTAATTGAATGAATCTTTGTGTTTTAAATGTGCTTTTTTTCTAAATAAAGCATTATTTGAACTTTGCTTTTAATACATTTTTAATAAATTTATCCTATTCACATTCACAGCTATAATTATTTTCTTTTTCTTTTTATTCTCATATTTTCTTCTCGGGACTTCTTAATTGCTCCTTATTACAAGTTCTCATATTTTTCATTTCAATCTACTCTTCAGCTTAGGGTTTGTTTTGATTATGATTAATCCCTTCCTGATTGCTCCCTAACCATCTTTCTTATGTATTGTCCTTATTTCTTGTCCTTATATCCTTGATGAATTCAATATATTCCTACAATAAAGTGTGTGTGTGTGTGTGTGTGTGTGTGTGTGTGTGTGTGTGTGTCTTCTGGCATTGTTTTGATCAACTGAGATAAAAATTAAATTCTACACATGATATGGTATGTTTCTGATCAGACCAACTTCCTAATGTCCACAGACTCTGATTCTTTATCAATCTGGGATGGACAAATAATTCACTGTGACTTTTTTTCCCTGGATTTCACTCTCAGAATTGAGTCTCATATTTTCTAAATCTGTTTGAAGGAGTTTGGGGAGTGAGCTCCTGCTTCCTGCTACTTCATCATCTTGGCTCTCCCCAAGTTTTGATTATTTTTTAAAAAAAACTTTACTCCATTACTTTCATTTCTTTGTTATCTGTTTTGGTAAATTCGAATTATTTATATTTGTTCTTTTGAGGAAATTTTGCATTTTTTTTCCTCCTCAAAATCCCAATTATATGTATTTTTGAGTTTTTCTGTTCTGAGTTTGTGTATTTGGTCATTCTTGACATCCAAAAATTCCTTTTCTGTTTATTCATTTTTCTGGCTAAGGCACTTAGGTTTGAGATTCTCACATCAAAATGAGAATCTTCTTTGCCTGAAAGGTCTTCCTTGGGAATCAGGCTTAATTAGTTCCTTCAATGGACCTGTGCCTTTTCCGTCATCAGGGATGCCAAGAACCACTCCTCCTTTTGTATTCAACCTTAGTAGAAGTTCTTTCCTTGGCAGAAGGTGATAGAGGGGAAAAAAACTTTTATATTAACCCCCTGTTATTTCTTTGGTTGTTCCCCTCTAGTGAAGCAGACCTGGCTGATGGTTTTTGAGAAGGATGGCTAAAGAGTGACTTTTTATTTTACTATATTGAGATCCTTTTCTTCCATAATCAGCTAAGGCCCAAAGCAACAAGTGATCTGGGCTGAAGCTGCTTTTCTTCACATCAAGGTAATTTCATGCTGAGGTTATTTTGGTTTTTCCCCCTTAGCTTTACATTACACTTTCACTTTTTACCCTCCTGAGAATCTTTTGCTAAGGCTTTTTTATTTCATAAAGCTTTTAGTGCGCCTGAGGCTTTCACTTTCCATCCTTCAGGGAAATTCTTACTTCTTAGACTTTGTTATTCTTTCACAGAAAGGTTTATAAATTTACTTTAACTTTTATCTCTTTGGGGAGGTCTTTTATTTTCTTCACTGACTTGGGGTTAGGGATGGGCTTGGGAAGTTCTGTGGTAATCCATTTCTTATGAACCAAAGATAAAGATGTGGGTTAGACATCAAGGTAGAAAAAATACATTGTGTTCTGCAGTTTGCAGTACCTCTTTCCTGACAATATCTCCTGTCTCCTTTACTTTTCATAGACAAGCTATTTACTATGTATGCACTGTACATTCCCCCTCTGGCAAATGGAATCTTTCTTTTCTTCAAAGATCAGCTCAAATATCACTTCTACATGTAGATTTATCTTGATCTCATCACATGCCCAGTAGCTAATGTCTTCCCTTCCTTCCAGAAATTACCTAATTCAATTTCATGTACTTATCTGTTTTTATATAATTTTCTCACAATGGAATGTAAGCACTATATGGGAACATATGGTTTTATCTCGATATCCCTAATACCTGTGTGGGGAAGAGTGAGATAAGGTGAAGAACTTACAAGAATATGTGAATTCTTTTTCTGTATTTTATTTTCATTATTTCTGTGATTTCCCCTATGACCTGTATAATATGTGCAGGTCCATATTTGCTTGAGCCTTGGCCAGCTATAACCATATTTATTTAACCTGAGCTGATGACATTTATCAGTATTTGACATTTATCGATATTTAGTCTATTAGCTGGACCACTATCTTCTTGATTAAGCCTGAAGGCCTGATTTTCTGTTTCCTAGAAATCAGGAAATTTTGGGGAAACAGAAACCTTCCATTCCAATCTCTCTAAATAGCAACAACCAATTAGATGCCTCTCCCTCCCCTTCTCAATTCTCTCTTACCTGTGATGTAATTTCTTGTATAAAAGCTATGTATCTTTACTACTTCTTTAGCCCTCCTACCTCGAGCTTTCTCTTTCTTATCTCTCGATGGGATGGCTCATCCTCCAGAGGTTTTCAATAAACAACTTTTCTGTTTTCTATTGAGTGATCTCTAAGTAGTCATTTTGGGCAAGGGTCTTCTACATCCCTCACACTTGGTATGTATAGACAATTACATTTAATAAATAAATTTTGAAATAAAATATGTTGTCTTTTGAAATACATAAAAATAAAAATGTGACATGATTAAACAGCTGTATCATTCCTTTTAGTCTTGATACCTAAAATAAGTCTTGAGCTAGGTGGCCTAGTAGGTAGAGTGCTAGGCCTGGAGTCAGAAAGACCTGAGTTTGAATTTAACTTTATAAGTTTGCTAATTATAAGGAGGAGTCACTTAATCCTGTTTGCCTCAATTTCTCATTTATAAAATGAGCTGGATAAGGAAATAGCAAACCATAACAGAATCTTTGCCAAGAAAACTCTAAAGACTGAAGTGTCAAATATGACTGAAGTGACTTAACAACAAAAAGTCTAATTGTCATACCTGTACTATACTAATTAAGCACTAGTTCAAATGACAGTAGCCACCTGAAGTTCAAGTTCAGTGCTTAAAACAAACTTAAAAGTTCTACTAACTTACTCTGCAATTTTTTTACCCCATGTTCCAGCAATAGAAGGTCACAGTAGTTAAAGGCTAGAGAATAATCCTTTTGTTATATAGTACTTATTAGATACTTTTATATAATTTAAACCAGAGCTTGTCATCATACAATTAAGATGCAACTACAAAGGATTCATAAATGAATTGCAAAGATTATTAAATGGTTGGAAGACATCCTAGAAGTTGGAGTTAGAATGACTATGGTTATTTAGCCCAGAAAATAAAAAAGGTACAGAGTTGTTTGATTATTGTCATCAGAGCATATGAAGAAATTTTTAGGAGAAGGGTGCACATCAATTTTTCTCCATGTCTGCTATAGGCTAACAAGAGAAAATAAGCTTAAATTAAAATAAGGAAAATTTGAGGTTCTATAAAAAATCAATCCCCAAACCCAAAGATGAAAAATAAAGGCTCAGTTTAATTTTCAGTTAATTAAATATTTTTAGAGTATTCACAATTGCATAAATACTTAAATCTATTAATGTAATTTTTGATTCGGAAATTTCATGAAATTTGGTTGTTTTTACAGTATATTTCAGTGAAATTATTATTTTCCATATTAATATTACATTTCTCAAGGAATAAGCATTTGTGCAATGGACAATCACAATATACTGTCTTCATTAATATTTTTAAAATATTTTGTCTCTCATCATTTTATAAATGTCAGCAGACATTAGCATTTCCATATACACAGAAGAGTATGAATTTATAAATCTATTTTATGCATAGCTTTCATTTAAAAAAAATTCAATGTTACTCTTAAAATTGTTTTACTTTTTTCTGTGTCTCCTCAAACTCATTGTCTTCTGTATACTGAAAAAAATGCTACAATGCCCCTTCTTTTTTTAGGAAGGGAGGAAATAGCATTATTCTACATTATCATCATCAACAAAAACAACCTTATAACATAAATATAGCCAAGTAAAACAAACCATGCTTTAGCTTTGTCCTAAAGATACCAGCTCAATGTATATCTCAAGTTCTTCATTTCTCTAATCAGACCATAGGTGCGATATTTCCACTTTGTTGCTCTGGAGACATAGTTGGTCAAAATAGAGTTCTTAAATCTTTAAAAGTTGTCTTTTTATGATATATTTATAAACTGTTTTTTTTATTCTACTCGTTTAATTCTGCATCAATTCACAAAAAATTTTGTTTTTTCTGAATTTTATCATTTGTCATTTTACTTCTTTAATAACATTCTATTATATTCATATACTATAATTCATTTAGTTTTTATCTAATTGCACCCCCATAATTTCCAACTCCAGTGGTCTTGTGTTGGAGATAGTCATCTGCTCTCAGCAAGAGAATTGTGGGGACTGATTGTGGATCATAACATAGTATTTTCACTTTTTGTTGTAGTTTAATGGCATTTTGTTTCCTTTTTCCTTTTTTCCCTTTTTGATCTGATTTTTTCTTGAGTAGCATGATAATTATGGAATTATGTATAGAAATGCATATGTTTACATATATTGGATTACTTGCCATCTAGGGAAGGAGGTAGGGGAAAAGGAGGGAGAAAGATTGGGAATACAAGGTTTTGCAAGGGTGAATAATGAAAATTATCTTTGCATATATTTTGAAAGAAGCTTTAAAAATACATTAAAATTGTAACACACACATACACACACACACATACACATACATACACACACACACACACACACACACAGCTTAAAGAAAAACACAAGATAACTACTGGGACCTGATCAAGTCAATGACAGTAGGTTCCCATTTATCCTACAAACTTATATTTCTTTTAATAGAGTACAATATAACATTTGCCTTTTTAGTTCCCATAACACACTAATGATTCATACTGGGCTTGAAATCCACTAAAACTTTTAAATCTTTTAAACAACTCTCTAGCCATCCTTTCCCTAACTTTCAGGCAGGAAGTTTATCTTTTTAAAATCAAATGTAAAACTTTACACTTGCTCTGGGGCTGAATAGTATCTAATTAAATTTAGCCTAATAAAGTCTGTCATTCAGTTATTAGCTATCCACCCCCATCTTAGGATCATCCTTAGATTTAATGAGCATACCAGCTCTGTTTTTATCCATCACTGATAAAAATGTGAAATGGCATAGAAATAACCACAGATCCCTGGGGCATTCCTTGGGAGATCTCCTGAAAAAAAATGACACTGATCCAGTAACAACTAGTCTAGACCATTCAAATTGTTTTAATTTTATCTCATCTTATTCTTATCTCTTCATTTTTTTCAATAGAAGATTATGAAATACTTATAAAAGTATTTGTTAAAATTTAAGTGATTTCTTTCTAAAGTCTTCCTCCAATCTAACAGTTTAGTAGCCTTGACAAAAGGATGAAAAAATTAAACTGGCATGACCTGTTCCTTGTGAACAATTAAGTGAATAATCTTTTTTCTAGATATATACTACCTCTTTTTTTAGTCTTAAACCCTCATATATTTTTCCTTTTTTATTATAGCTTTTTATTTACAAAAATATATGCATCTGTAATTTTTCAACATTGACCCTTGCAAAACCTTCTGTTCCAACTTTTCCCCTTCTCCCCACCCATTCCCCTAGGTCGGCAGGTAGTTCAATACATCTTAAATATGTTAAAAATATATGTTAAACACAATACATGTATACATATTTATATAGTTATCTTGCTGAACAAGAAAAATCAGATCTAGAAAGAAAGTTAATAAAACTTGAGAAGGAAAACAAAAATGCAAGCAAACAATAACAGAAGAGTAGAAATGCTATGTTGTGGTCCACACTCATTTCCCATAGTTTTCTCTCTGAGTGTAGCTTATTCTCTTCATTACTGAATAACTGGAGCTGGTTTGAATTATCTCATTGTTGAAGAGAGCCACATCCATCAGAACTGATCATCATATAGTATTGTTGTTGAAGTGTATAATGATCTCCTGGATATGAATACTACCTCTTTAATGAGTCATTCTAGAATCTTGTCAGCAATCCAAGTCAAGTTTATAATTTAGACACTTTTTAAAATAAAAAATCAGTATATTTTCTCTTTTTTCCAATCCTGTAATTTTTCCATTTTTCAACAATCTTTCAAGTATAACTAAAATGATGTAGTAAATACATACATCCTTTTTTTCTCAGCATTAGAGGATGTAGCTCAACTGGGAAAAGAGATTTAAATAGATACCCTTAGGTACTCTTAAATCTCTTCGTTTATCTTGTTTGTCAACTCTATCACCCATATTTTATTCTAACACTTTCTGAGCAAGACCATCTTTTTTGGCAGAGAAAATAGGGAAAAAAGAAAAAGAAAAAGAATTGTGCAACTCTATCTTTTCTCTATTTTGGTTTATAATTTTCTGCCTATCCAAGCAATAGTCCTCTGACTTCTTGAATCCAGCTGAATTAACTTTTTTTTTAAAAATTCACATTGTTGTTTTGAACTTAATGTTCCTTTCGAGAGCCCTTTCCATGGACTGTTTTATATTAGAGTGTGCAATCCTGAATTGAACAGATAACAATACTCACCCAAGTAATATTTTGCTTTACTGATACCATAATAACATATTTCTATGATAACATACTTACCAGTTAAAATTTTCTTCAAATCTTTAACCCACAAAGCACAGTGGTCTTCACTTAAATTATTAAGATTTAGGATATAATCCTTTAGTTTATTTTGTTCCTTTTTCATACAGACAAAAAGTGTGATACCTAACAAAGTACCACCTTTCTGTTGTTTGGCAGATCGACGCCATTTCAGTTTCACAGAGAATAAATCTTTGAGTTCAATAAATTCTTCTTTATTCAAGAAGTCACATTTGGAATTACCTAGAAAAGAAAACTTTCAATTAAAATTATTCTCTCCATTCTGGAAACTTGTATTTGCAATGTATAGCACAGTGTCTTGGACATAGGAAATATTTAATTAAAGCTTGTTGATAATTTTTTTTGTGTTGTCTGCTGACCTTCATATGTCATCGTCAGCTTCTGCAAAACTCCCCAAAAAATTCCCATTTAATTTCTTATGCTGACCCTTGATATATCAAAATGGTGAGAGGGAAAGTCACAATGTGGAAGGAATAACTTCATCAGAGGAATCTCTCTCTCTCTCTCTCTCTCTCTCTCTCTCTCTCTCTCTCTCTCTCTCTCTCTCTCTCTCTCTCTTTTTCTCCCCTACATATATAGTATAAGCTATTTTTCACTTGACACACATATATATGTATATTTGTACATATTTGGTGTAAGGTTGCTCAAATCATTTATTTTTCCCCATATATTTTATTTATATCATTAAATAATTACCAATCACATGTAAAAATTCTAAAATCTTATCAGCAATCCAAGTCAAGCCTATAATTCATACACTTTTAAAAATAAAAAATCAGTATGATATTTTCTCTTTTTTAAATCCTGAAGTTTTCCCATTTTTTCAACAATCTTTCAAGTACCACTTAAAATGACATAGTGAATAATAAGACCCCCTTTTCAGGAGCCCATCTAGGAGAAGAGCTTTAAACTGATTAAGACCTTAGGTACTCTTAACTCTCTTTATTTGTCCTGTTTATCAATTTAATATTCATTTTTAAACTCTGAAATTCCAAATTCTCTCTGTTTCCCCTTTTCTTCCCCTCTGTGAAAAAAACAATTTGATATAGATCATACTTGGAAAATCATGCAAAACATATTTCTATGTTCACTATATTGTAAAAGAAAACAGATTAGAGAAAAAGGGTTTTTTTTAATCATGCAATTATTCCTTCCACATCATGAGGATTATGAGCATAGTACTCTTGCAATCTGGAAAATCTGTGTAAAACCCATAGGGGTAGACTTTTCATCTTCATTTTCCTTTAGGAAATCATATAAGGTCTTAGCCTTTTCTTCTATGATGCCAGAGACTATTGAAATGTTTTTATAGCAATCCTGCATTTCTGAATTTCTAAACTTTTCTGTGTTGTCTGCTGGCCTTCATATGTCATCTTTAGCTTCTGCAAAAATCCCCCCCAAATTTCCATTTAATTTCTTATGCTAACCCAAGATACATCAAAATGTGAAAAGAAAAGTCACAATGTGGAAGGAATAACTTCATCAGTTTTTTCTCTGGATGTGGATAGCATTTTTAAAAATCATAAATCCTTCCGAATTGATCATTTTATTGATTACAATAATTAAGTCATTCACAGTTGATAATCATACAATACTACCGTTAATGTGTAAAATGTTCTCCTAGTTCTGCCATTTTTTTATCACTTTATATGGGGTGTTCCCAGGTTTTTCTGAAAATCATATAATGCTCATTTATGCTCAATAAACATGTTCAATATTTATCATAGCACAATTAGTAAGTATGCCATCATTCCCCAACTGATGGGCATCTCCTCAATTTCCAATTCTTTACCACTATACAAAGATCTGGTATAAATATTTTTGCACACACAGGTCCTTTTCTTATTGTTTTTTTTCTCTCTTTGAGACATAGACCTAGTAGTAGTATTTCTTGGTCAAAGAATATGCACAGTTGTATAACCCTTTTGGGTAGAACTCCAAATTGCTCTCCAGAAGGAATGGATAATTTCTTAACTCCACTAACTTTGTATTACTGTCCCAACCAACATTTTTACATGCCCTTCAACCTAATATGTGCATGGTGGTATCTCAGAGTTGTTTTAATTTGCATTTCTCTAATCAATAGTTGTTTAGAAAATTTTTCACAAGCTTCTTCTGAAAACTGTTCATATCGTTTGACCATCTGTCAATTGGGAAAAGGCTTATCTTCTTATAAATTTTATTCACTTGCCTATATTTTGAAATACAACATCTTCATCTGAGAAATTTGCTGTAAAAATGTTTCTAGTTTTGTCCTTTTCTTCTACCTTTATATTGATTTTTTGTGTGCAAAAACTTTAATGAAATCAAAGTTACCTCATTTGTATTCTGTAATTATTCTCTATGTCTCACTTGGTCATAAATTCTTCCCTTTTTCATATATTTAACATGTAAAATTTTTCATGGTCCCCAACTTACTTTATCATATCACCTTTTATGTCTAAATCATATATTCATTTTGGCCTTTGCTGGAACTCTATCTTCCCAGAAATCAGCAGGAGTCAGGATCACTAAATGTCTTTATTCTAGATCTTTTCAGTCGCCTCCAACGCCAGGTCACGAGTGCGAGAGAGCGTGAGTTCCACCACCCAAGTTTCTCTTCCTCCTCCCACACAAGTCACTTCCCCCTCTTTGTCCCACCAATCAAGTCAGCACAGAACAGCTGGGGAGGGTCAACCTTCAAACAAGTTAATAGGGAACTGTCCAATTGGCAATTAGTCTCACGTGCTTCATTATCCAAGTGCATTGCTCAGTTCTAGCCCTTTACAGGCCTTATTTTGCTATAACAAATATTTTGCTATGATTTGGTATAACAAGTAATTCTATATATAGTTTCTGACAACTGCAAAAATTCTGCCAATTTTTTTCCAGTTTTTCCAGCAATTTTTGTCAAATAGTGAGTTGTCCCAAAAGCTACAATCATTGCATTTATCAAATACTATATTGCTACAATTATTTATAATTATATACTTAATCTATTGCACTGACCCATCACTCTATTTCTTTGTCTATAACACTGTTTTGTTAATAACCATTTTTTACTTAATTTTGAAATATGGTGCTGCCCAACCACCTTCTTTGATATATTTTTCATTAACCCCCTTGATTTTCTTGACCTTTTATTTTCCCATATGAATTATTATTTTTGTATCTCTACAAAATAATTTTTGAAAGTTAGACTGGTGTATAAATGAATAAGTAGTTCAATTTAGGTAGAATTGTCATTATATTGGCTTGATCTATGCAAAAGCAATTAATGTTTCTCCAATTGTTTAGATCTGATTTTATTTTATGAAAAGCATTTTCTAATTGTGCTCATATAGTCCCTGCATTTATCTTAGCAGGTAGGTTCCCAAGTATTTTATATATTGTCTATAATTACTCTGAATTGAATTTCTTTATCTCTTATGGCTGGGTTTTATTGATACTATATAGAAATTGTGATTGTTTATGGGGTTTTCTTATATATCCTGCAACTTTGCCAAAGTTCTTCATTGTTTGAATTAAATTTTAGTTGATTCTCTAAGGATATCATATCTTCTGCAAAAAAAGTATATTTTAATTCTTCATTGCATATTTTAATTCCATAAATTTATTTTTCTTGGCTTAATGCTATAGCTGACATTTCTAATATGATTTGAAAAATATGGTGATAATAGACATCCTTTCTTCATACACAATTAAGGCGTGGTAGTAGTTGGAAATAAATACTACTTATCCTTTTAAGGAAAATTCCTTTTATTCTTGTACTTCCCAATGAATTTAAAATGTTATTCAATATTTAGTATCTTAAATATATCTTAACATGTTGAATATATATTTATTTCAAAACATTATTTAAATGTTTTGTCTTTATATCATGAATTAGATATTGATATTGTAAATAAAAGATAAAATTATTGAAATAAATCAGTCCCAATGACCAGCAGGATGATTTCAGAAGGCCTAGAGAGACTTACATGAAGTGATACTAAGTGAAATGAGCAGAACCAGGAGATTATTATACACAGCAACAAGATTATGAGATGATCAATTTTAATGGACGTGGCTCTCTTCAACAATGAGATGATTCAAACCAATTCCAATTGTTCTGTCATGAAGAGAAACATCTACACCCAGAGAGAGTACTGTGGGAATTGAGTGTGGTTCACAACATAGAATTTTCACTCTTAAAAATACAAATAAAAAAATAAATCAGTCTCAATTTGAACAAGCTTACCAGTAAATTAATTTAAGACTATGTCTTGGGTCACATAATATTGTACATTATTTTATAACTGTACAAAGTCGTTGATGCTTTAAACAACTTTACCTTCCATTATTTCTTTTGTTCTTCAAAATATCAAGATGAGGTAAAAAGGAGAAATTTTATTATCCCTATTTAGGATAAAAGGAAACTGAGGCAGAGAGAAAGAAGCAATTTGATCTGAAATTATATCAAGATAACAGTAAGACCAATTCTGAAACACAAATTTCCTGATTCAAATTCTAGCATTTTCTCTGTTAAATAATAGTTTCCCAAACTTCTACTGCCAAATCCTTTTGTATATTACTTTATATTAGCATATATATATATATATATATTTTATTTCATTTGACTTTCTGTTCTAATCTGTGAACTGAGTGATTCTTTATCTCTACTACACCATCTATAGATTTCATCTTTTCTTCATTTTCCACGCACACAAAGTAATAGGCTTTTCCTGGTTTCTGCTTAGATGTGGTCTTCTGGAATATTCTATAAGCCTTTTGAAGAATTCTACAAATTTCAGTCTAATTCCTCCAAACTATTCTTTGATTTCACAACTTTTCCAACCCCACTGAAATTCCATTCTCTGTAAGAAAAATGTAGGAATTATATTTAGGATTATCTTTGTCTTCCCAAATATATTAAGTACCTATTCTTTTAGTTGGCTACAAAATCCCTAAAAAGATGAGCCCTGATAATGGTGTGTATGCTATTTTAAGGCAGATACTGCCAAGAGCATGAAATGAAGCAGAAAAATAATTCAGTTGGTGAGATTTTTAGCCAGGGTGCCTTGAATGATAAGTTCTAAGCAATCTCCCTTAGATGCCTTTGCCTACTTTTCATATTAAAAGTTCCTTTTCCCTCTTTTCCCAAGTATTTAAAATATATTACAAAAGAGGGAACATTTACAGAATCATATAATAGATTGCGCCCATACATGAATAACTCACCTGCCAGATTCCTGTAAAAGAGTTAAAAGGGAATAGGCAAAGCATAGTTTTAGAGTTGCAAGCTTAGAATAAATGTGTTTTTTTTTTAATTTTCTAAATACTGGCCAAAATAATTTCCATATAAAAATAAACCTTCTTTAGAACAAAATTATTTTTCAAAGTCTGTATTATGTCACTATGACAAAGATGACATTACCTATTACAGCAATGTTGCATGTCAAGATTACTATCATTAAAAAATAAAATCAACAAGCATTTAATTGTTTACTATGTATTATGCAGGTGCTGTTGAAACTAAAGGAAAAAAAAGAAAAAAATCTGCCTTCTTTGTCTCTTTATACCAAGACCAACCACTGACCATTTACCACCAATGGGCAAGTAAATCCAAAAACTCTATGGATTATGATCACTAGACCTGCTTCCAGGTCATTCCTCAAAGTTATCATGTAGAGAAGCAAGCCCTTTATTGAAAAACCCAGTCATATCCACTAATTGTTGGCCACAGAACAGATAAACCGGACAAGTTGTAGTGGCAAAGCACCCTGCTAAAAGAGAGACAAGAGGCAGTATGGACTAGGTAAAAACCCTACTACTTGAACCATCATTTCCCCTCATATCCTGATGCAGGTAAACCAGGACCCTGACCCAAAAACCCTAAGAAGAGAAGTGCTTCCAGATCATCCATCCTTGTTTAACTCAACTCAACCCCACATAACGAAATCAACCACTGTAGAGATGCAAAATAAAAAATGCTTATTGAAGCCTCCAATTCCTCAGCAACCACAGCCATCAAAAACTAGGCAATTTTTTTTCCCTCAAATCCAAAGTCATTGGAATTGTCAAATGGGTCAACATTAGAAATAGCTATGACTCTGTGAATGGAATCAACACGAAAGAAGGTACCTTTTCATCTGCTTTGCCACTCACTGCATCCTAGGGTCTATGGGATCATATGATGCAGCTGAAACCTCCTAAATGTGCTGGGTTCTCCTTAAAAAATGTGCACTCCTGAAAAGCAGATACTATCTTCTTTTTCTATTAGTGTTGCCCATGCTTAAGCATACTCTCTTACATATAGTAAGTACTTAATGCTTTTACAATCATTCATTCTTTCCACAAAACAATCCCTACAACCTAACAATCTAAAATTAACAATCTAACAGGAGTATTATCCAGCTGACCTGATTACTTACTAAATTTGAAGAGAATTTCATGTCACAAATTTTATTGATAATTATAAGAGAGAAAGCCCCATTTTCTCCCTTTAATTACATGATTTTCAGAATAAAATTAGGACACAAGAATTGACTGAAAGGGAACATCATTAAATTAGGGAAAATATCAGTTAAAGTTTTCAATTGTTTTAAGAGTTACCAAGGAATTCTTTTCAGTGAAAATTTAATTTTTTTAGTTGAGATAGATATAACAAGGGACTCTGCTGGCTTTTCTAATGGCAGAATATTCACTAACTTCCTAGAATGCAAGCAAAGCAACACTGCATGAGATGAAGGAAACTCCTCTATCCCACAAATGATGTTGATAGATTCTATAAGTCATGTGTGAAGCCTATAGATTCCTTCTAAGAATTTTATATGTATAAAATAAAATGCACAATACTTAAATCCCTTTCAAGAACAAATGGTACCCCTGCCAAAAAAGCAAGTAGATAGAAATACAGATACTAAAATATTTTAAAACAAATTCATGAATCTTAGGTTCAGAGCTCTTCATTTAAAAGTTAATGCAAGATGGAATTTTAAAAGGTTGATTTAAAAGAGAAAATGAACATTGTTTAAAGAATAGTCATTAGTCACCTCAAAAACTTTAAATTTAGATGATCTAAAAGAACATGAATATGATATGACAAGAACAAATATTATTGTAAATAATCATATTGAGAGAGGATTATATTTTATAGGTATTCCAAGTACAAGCCCAATTAAAAACCACTTTTATGTCTAACATCTATGCGTTTCCTTAAAAAAAAATCCTGGCTCCTTTCAATCCCCATAGAAACCAGGATAAAGAATTGCAGCCTTAATTTGCAAACTAAAACTGGAAAAGCTTTAAAATCCCATATCAACATAATATGACAATCTACTAAAATTCTCACCTACTGTGTTCATATTCCTATGGCAGTAACATATGTGTACTATACAACAACTAAATTCTACTATAAGTAAAAATAAAAGCTTTCACTAATATGAATAAGTTTTACTTACAATGGAAATCTAATAGATGCATATAGAATATGTATACAAAATGATAGTATCTTTTAAATAAATAATATAAATTTTTTTATATCACAAGCTAAAATATTCATTTTTCATTGGTAGAAAAATAACAACTTGTTACATAAAATAAATTGTATTTTCCCTTTTTAGAACATATAATAAATCTTAATCATGCAAAAAATTTGTTTGCTATGAGAACTAAAATTACACAAGTATTGTATTATTTTGTTTTTGATGTGTTTTATCATTGAAAAACTATTGGTTCATTAGGATCATATCGGTTATAGCTAGCTATTTCAGAACATTAACTGTCCTCTCACATTACTTACAAAGATACTGGGTACCATCTGTTCTTGAAAGGGATTTAAGTATACATCTATTGGATATCATGCTATTTATTTAATTCAGCACCCACTTCCTATTGTTGTATCTTCTGGGAAAAAAAAGTCAATTTAATTACAGGGAATAAAGATAATCTCTCCTGCCAAGTTATCCCGTCACCATGAGAGCAAAGCAGAGACCTATATAAAGTAGGTTACAGCAGTTAGAAGAATAAGACCAACAACACTTAAAAATATTTAGCAGAGATTTAACAAAAATAGAATAGTGAATTGCATTTTTAAAAATATTACTGTAAGCTGAAGGCTTGTCGAAATCAATCTTGGCACATCTGTCTGATGTAGACCGTAAACAGGATTAGAGCTGGATTTATCTGCTGGACGCTAATTGTGCTTGCAGTTTCTGCACATGTCCACATTTTAAAATACTGCCTGAAAAACGAGGCTGCCTGATACATGAATCCGTAACAACAGAGTTTATGTCCACACGTATGGTATATTAGACTTTTAAGCAACATGGAGTCTAACATTCTAGGCTATTTAGACTTACTTATCTAATCCCCTAATTAAAAATACAAGATTCTGTTTGAATAAACCACACACTGAGTTAAATATCTGTGAAGCAAAGGACCAATAAATTTGAATACACTTTAATTGTAAGAAGATACAACAATGTAATTATTAACAACTGGGTTAAACTAGAGTTTAAACAAACAAGATTATTCTTTCATTTCAGTAAATATGATTTTTAAAAAAAGATTGAATGCCCTCTAGGTTAAAGCTTTAACAATTGTTAAGCCTAAACACAACATATTTAGAGAAATAACAATAGTAGTGAGGATAGGGGGCAATATCCACCTTCCTAACAGGAATTTTCTTTAAATACTGAGAAAAACTGCTATCTACATCAAAATCTTTTTTTTTTTTTTTTAATAAACACCAAGTACTGCTCTTTTTTTCCCTGATGATAAAAATACGCTGACTTTCAAGTATGGGTTTCTACTGTACATTATGATTGAAAGATTAGCTAATCCCTGAATAAATTTAAATGTCAATGATAAATATACTTCAAATTGAATAATTATCTATCAAATATTAAAATCAGGAAGTCAAATCAACTACTGTGCTTTTTCGAATGTGTTCTTGAAAGTTGCAAACAACAAGAATTCATATAGATACACAGACACACACAGACACACACACATACTTTTAAATATATATATGTATATATGAATACACATGTACATATAAATATATATATATAATTTCAAATAAATAATATCATATAAATGATGATTCCTTATTAATTTTAAAGTAAGCTATTATTATGTGATTGAATTTTAAAACCAGTTACTTCTAAACTTCTAATAACATTAAGGAAATGTCATTTTGATACTAAATATTTCTATGAAAAGAAAACACCAATCATCAACATACCTTATTCAACACAAAATGATTCAACCATAAAAATCTTGATGACTGTCATCAAAGGAATGAGCAAGACCAAAGATATGATATTGAACTATGTCATCTTTATTAACTTTCAGCAAATATATGTCTTTAAAATTCAAAATTTCTTATATATTTAAGAAATTATCCTCTGCTTCAGCTGGACTAAAAATAACTATAACATATTGAAATATTTTCAGAGAGCAAATATTATAAATAATAGGTATGTTTTATTCCCTTCTCTATGTGCTTTGTATTTATTTATCTCAATATATGTTGTGTCATCTTAGTCAAATAGGGATCTTCCAGGGAATGTTTAATTGTTCTTTGTAATGATTATATCTGTAATAATATATATGTATATATACATATATATATATATATATATAAATCAGAATTTAATCAATTATATTTATCATTTTCACTTTAAGATGAATAGGACTGCTAGGTGTCAACCATAGTGCACAGAGGGCAAATCTGACCTCAGATACTTCCTAGTTGTTTCACCCTGAGCAAGTTATTTAACCCTGTTAACCTCATTTCCTCATCTGTAAATTCTAGAAAAGGAAATTACAAGGTACTCTAATATCTTTGCCAAGAAAAACCCTAACTAGGGCACAAAGAGTCAGACACAACTGAACAAGTACTTTACTGTTACGTTCAAATTTTTTTTGACCCATACTGATGTTACTTGTTCCCATTGCTTTATTATCATTATTATATTATATTATTATTTAATTTATTCATTTACTTTTGTTTTACTATATATATTTCTTTATTTATTATTATATTATTAATTATGTGTGCCTTTGTGAATTATGTCATATAGATGTGTGTATACATGTATATGTACATGCATGTGTATATGTAGATCTGTATTATGTATTTGCATATAATTTTACTACTGGACCCAGAAGGCTCTAAAGGAGAAAGTGGAGCAGGTGACCTTTAACAGCCATCCCTCACTTCAGTCCAATTTGTCCAATTCATTTGCATGTCATGGCATCACCTCTCTGATGTTATGATCCTTTTGGAGAATGAAGGATAAACAATATTTATAAACACACACATATAAACTAAACATACATACACAAATGTCCTTTACATTTATCTGAATTTTCTTGATGTCTAAATGAATGCTATTAAATGAAAAAGGCATTTAGTAAACACTTATTGTGAGCAAAAAGCTATGCCAAACACCAAAATTACAAACAAAAGCAGAGATAGTTTCTACTAGTGAGGAAAGACATTACATTTGACATTTTCAGGTGAAAGTCAAATGTCTTTAGAGTGTTGTAGTAAAATAGATGGTAAAGAATATTACTTAATGACATTTCCATTAGCATAACTATATTCATTTGTGATGTTGAACCATTTGACAGAAACAAACACTCTAGTACCCAGAACTTTTTTCCCCCTAGTTCTTCAAGAGCTATAGAAGCTGGAGCTATAACACTGACTATAGAAATTGCCAAGTAACATCTTCATAGACCTTCATAGATCCTTGCTTCTCTGGATTTAAAAAAAATAATTCTGGGGCTTTAAGTGGATCCAATAGTCTGTGCAGTATTAATATACTTGGGGCTCTTAGAGGGTTAGAAATTCTCTTACTATTGCACCACAAACAAGTTATTTTAATCTTATTAACAGTTATTTCTTTAACATTGATTGTAAATGTAACTCTTGATTAGTTCAATGTGTGGTGTGTGTGTGTGTGTGTGTGTGTGTGTGTGTGTGTGTGTGTGTGTGTAATAATGCTGTCAAGCATTTAGTTTTGTTTGTGTTTCATTGTAAAACATTTTCTCTGGAATGATCCTTTAACTTTCCCTTGCTATGAGATCCTTTAAGGGATGTGTAATCTCTGGTGCCTTGAATTCATAATTTGCTCTCTTCTCTGCTGCCAGGGATCCCACATACACTCATGCTGAGTATAGACTCCTACTGAATATGAAGATCATCTCACAAAACAACATGGCAGACTAGAGGAAGAGGAAGAAATGGAAAGAAATAACTTTTCTTTATTGCCCTCTGGTAAAGGGACAAGAAATAAATACAAAGTACAAAATTTTCTTAAGAGCTGAGGGTTCTTCTATATTTGATTCTCCTCTTTACTGCCAGAGATCATGCTCTTTAGAAAGAAAGGAGGAAATATGTGTTCATACAGAACCTGATAAGTGATAGGCTTTAAAAATATTTCATTTCTTCTAAAAGTTGGTGTTTTTATTTTGTTTTGTTTTTGTTCTATAATACATCAGAGATACAGTTGATCTGCAGCCAGAGAATGGCAAGCTACACTTCTAATTTCATGGAAGAGTAGTAGTAGGAGCTTAGTAAAAGAGTAGAAAGTAAAATTTTTCTTTGTATTCAAATATATTAACATCTCTCTGGAACATATAATTTCATCAGTTTGGGGAAGGAGATGAAATTAAGTATGTGTAGACTATCTGTTCATCTTGCCCAAACTATATAGTATTCTAATATATTAACATACATTATACATTCAAATTAAAATACAGATACTATAATATTCATTTCCTAGAGGAGAAAAACAATTCAAAGGGGTTGCATGGATCCTGGTAGGCATCAGTAAATATTGAATATATATCTATAATATAATTATGTAGTGAAAATATAATTCTATAATAAACATAATGAATTTGTATGTATGTATACATATAAACTTAAATTGTAAAAAAAAAAATTAATTAAATGCCAATGAGGGATATAGGCATGTGTATATGTGTATATACATATGCACATGCCCTTTATAAAGAATGTTTATGCATGTAAAGATAAATATAGTAAATCTTTGTTATTAAATTATAGTTTTAGAAGGAGAGACTATATCATACATATTTGCATTCCACATACACAGTTCCTGGTAGTCAAGTCAAACAAAATATGTATTAAATGAATATGTAATTAACATGCATATATATATATATATATATACATATATACACATACACACACACACACATATATATATATACACACATACATGTATATGAAGACTTAAAGGTATGGGACAACTTTCAACTAAATGCAATTGATGATATAGAATATATTATAAATAATTATTTATAAATACATATAATTACATATGCATTTTTCTATGTATAGTATATATGCATCTAAAATAATATTAAAATTTCAATTAACTTATGATTTTTGAAGGAAGAACCATATCATACATATTTACATTTCATATGCCTAGTCCCTGGTAGTCAAGTCAATATATATTTGCTGAATGAATGAATGAATGAATGAATGAATAAAGACATCTCATTACCTCAACTACTATCTGGAAAATGGCTACAATTAATCATTTCCTTTTAAAAGTGACAGGGTTTAAAAATAATAAGAAATATTATAATTTCCAGAAAAGCCCATAACAATCAAATTTCACTATTTCTTCTTCCAATTATCTATTTTTAAAAACCTTAGCATTATATTTTACCTTTATCTCAGCTTCCAAATCAGTTTCTAAATTGTGTATTCTATTTATGACATCTCTCTGCATACACATTGCTACCACCATAGTGTTCATCTTCATTCCCTCCCTTCCTATTACAGTAGTTTCATAAGTAGGTATTTCTAACTGACTAATTAAATCCAGCCTGCTAATTTAATAATAATAATATTAATAAATAATTGTGAGTTTGAATGGATCTCAATGACCATCTAGTCCAAACTATACCTAAGAGGGATCCCTATTGTAATAAACTCCATTCAGTCTCTATTTAAAGACCTCCTCCAAGAGGAAACCACTCTATATACTCTTTAACCTAGCAGAAACCACTATGCACAATCTTTAACCCAGCAATATCACTATCATCTATCTTAAGGAGATCAAAGAAAAAGAAAAAGGCAGCTATTGTATAAAAATATTGATAGCATCTTTTATTGTAGTGGCAAAGAACTGCAAATCAACAGAACATCTATCAATTGATAAATGATTGAACAAATTATATGTAATAGAAATATATTGTGGTATAAGAAAATAAGAAAGGGCTGTTTTAGAGAAAGTTGGGAAGACATACAAATGAATGTCAGTTTTTTTGAGTCATTTCCAGAGGAAAGGTCATTCTCTTTGACAGAGAAAACAAGCAAAATCAGAACTGAGCATCTCTGTATTAAAAACAAAAAGTATTTTTGTTGTCCTTGGCTTTCTTTTCAAATTTGAAAGCTTTAAAACTGCTGAGACACAATTTTTACATGAAATTTTCTCATCTTCTGTTGCCTGGCCTGGCTTTAATCCTTCAGACAACTCCTGTTTAATACAGTGCCATAAAAATGCCATGCTTAAGCATCTTCCCTCTCTCTTGAGCTGACTTCCCAGAAGACTCCTCTACTTCATGGGATCCTATCTATCCTTGTTCTGAATATGTGTTCCCAATAACTAGAATGCACATCTTTTTTTTTTATTCATTTTTCCAAATTATCCCCTCCCTCCCTCCACTCCCTCCCCCCGATGACAGGTAATCCCATACATTTTACATGTGTTACAATATAACCTAGATACAATATATGTGTGTAAATGCCATTTTCTTGTTGCACATTAATTATTAGCTTCCGAAGGTATAAGTAACCTGGGTAGATAGACAGTAGTGCTAACAATTTACATTCACTTCCCAGTGTTCCTTCTCTGGGTGTAGTTATTTCTGTCCATCATTGATCAACTGGAAGTGAGTTGGATCTTCTTTATGTTGAAGATTTCCACTTCCATCAGAATACATCCTCATACAGTATTGTTGTTGAAGTATATAGTGATCTTCTGGTTCTGCTCATTTCACTCAGCAACAGTTGATTTAAGTCTCTCCAAGCCTCTCTGTATTCCTCCTGCTGGTCATTTCTTACAGAGAAATAATATTCCATAACCTTCATATACCATAATTTACCCAACCATTCTCCAATTGATGGACATCCATTCAACTTCCAGTTTCTAGCTACAACAAAAAGAGCTGCCACAAATATTTTGGCACATACAGGTCCCTTTCCGCTCTTTAGTATTTCTTTGGGATATAATCCTAATAACAGCAATGCTGGGTCAAAGGGTATGCACAGTTTGATAACTTTTTGGGCATAGTTCCAAATTGCTCTCCAGAATGGCTGGATTCTTTCACAACTCCACAAACAATGTATCAGTGTCCCAGTTTTCCCACATCCCCTCCAACATTCATCATTATTTGTTCCTGTCATCTTAGCCAATCTGACAGGTGTGTAGTGGTATCTCAGAGTTGTCTTAATTTTAGAATGCACATCTTTAAAAAAAAAAAAACAACTTAAATTTTCACTCCCTTTCTAATCACCAACCCTAGAACTCAGGTTTCCCTTCCCCCTGGGGAATCAGCATCCAGGTGCTTTCCTGCCTCTATGCACTATTTCATACACTACTTCCTATAGTTGTAATATCCTCCTCATCTTTTCCATTTGCTGAAATTCTATGTAACTTTTAAAGACCAGGTCATAAAAAACATCCTTCTTTTCACTCTGTCAATAATCTTTCTCACAACTTGTATAGTACTCTGTTTTACACTTACCTTGTATTGTATTTATTGTTAGTTATATGCCCTTAAGCCCCATAGGGCAGGAGTTATACTTGTCTAAATTTTGTATATAATCCAAAGTCTAGTATTGTTAGGATTATTACTAGGTGCTAAATCAGTTGTCTGGTACTTAACAATTTTCTAGTTCAGAGTTCACACCTTTAAAGGAGTTCAAATCTTTAAAGGAGTTTACACCTTTAAAGGAGTTCGATCATTGGTTCTTTAAGGAGCTCCCACCAGCCCAGGGAATACCCACAAGCCCATTCTCTGGGAAGATATAAGGAGCCAACATTGAGTGGGGAAGTCAGTCTAGAAGGAGTCTGATGTGAGTCAAAGGGAGAACTTCATGGAAGCTTGAGGAGATACAGAGCTAGGAATCAGTGGATTTGCAAGTCCAGCAGATTCACAAGTCTAAAGGAAAAACCTGCTCATGGACTTTCGGGAGATTCACATCTAGGATTGAATTCTGGGAAACCCACAATCCCACACTCTTGGATATAGAGTCTGATTCATTCCCAATCTACCTTTGTGCTGGCTGCTGGCTTTGAATTCAGAGGGAGCTGGAGAGAAGATTTGGAAAGAGATAGTAAAGGACTTTAATTCCTGGCTGCATTTTGGGACTGTTGAACTGAACTGAAACTAAGGCTGGCTCCAGAGCCTCCCCAAAAACCTCCTCACAGAGAAGGATTGTATTCTAGAGAAACATAACATTACATAGCATAGCATTAGTAAAAATTTAAAGGCCTGATTTCATTCCCCTATCAACCAGTAAGAAAGTAAGAAAGACTCTAATGATTGACAACTTTTATGGAAAAAGAGAAGAACAGATTTCAAACCCTGAGGAGACTACAGGCAGATTGTCTCCAGATGAAGCCCCAAAAGGTAATATAACCTGGTCCCTATCACATAAGGTGCACCTAGAAGAAATTAAAAAGGATCTTAAAAGAGAGGTAGAAGAAAAATGGGGAAATAAGATGAAAATTTTGCAAGAGGATCTGGAAAAGGCAACACAGAAACTATCTGAAGAAAATTCACTACAAAATAGACTTAGTGAAATGGGAAAAGCATAAAACTCATTAAAAGATAAATCTGACAAAATGGAAAAAGAAATCAACTTCCAGAAAAAGAGGATTTGTGAAACAGAAAAAGAAAATAACTTCTTAAAAACACAGAATTTGTGAAATGGAAAAAAGAAAATAACTCCTTAAAAAACAGAATTTGTAAAATGGAAAAAAATTCCACAGAACAAAACAACTCATTTAAAAATTCAATAGGACAAATACAAAAAGAAGTAAAAAAAGTAAAGAAGAAAATAACTCACGAAAATTCAGAATTCAACAAATGGAAATGAATAATTCAATGAGACAACAAGAATCAGTTAAGCAAGACAAAAAAAAAAAAAAGGAAAAATAGACAAAATGCAAAATGTAAAATACCTAATTGGGAAAACAACCAAACTTGAAAATAGATCTAGGAGAGACAATGTAAGGATTATTGGACACCCTGAAATACATGATGAAAAAAGAGCACTATCAGGAAACCATCAAAGAGAACTGCTTGGATATCATAGAAACAGAAAGTAAAATGACCATTGAAAGAATTCACTGAACAACTCCTGAAAGAGACCCCAAAATTAAAGGCCCAAGGAATATCATGGCCAAATTTGAGGACAACAAGGAAAAAATATTACAACCAGCCAGAAAGTATAATTTGGGGTTAATAAGATGGCATAAAATATAGAATTAGTAGTTTTAACTGTAAATGTGAATGGGGTGAACTCTCCCATAAAATGTAAGTGGATAGCAGACTGGATTAAAAGCCAGAACAATATGTTGTTTACAAGAAGCACATTTAAAGCAGAGTGATACATATAGAGTAAAAGTAAAAGGTTGGATCAGAGTCTATTATACTTCAGATGAAGTAAAAAAGCTGGGGTAGCCATCTTGATCTCAGATCAGGCAAAAACAAAAATTGATCTAATTCAAAGATATAAGGAAGTAAACTATATCTTGCTAAAGGGTACCATAGATAATGAAGCAATATTAAACATGTATGCACCAAATGGTGTAGCATCTAAATTCCTAAAGGAGAAATTAAGAGAGTTGCAAGAAGAAATAGATAGCAAAACTACAATATCTCATCCTTGCACTCTCAGAACTAGATAAATCAAACCACAAAATAAATAAGAATGAAGTTAAAGAGGTAAATAGAATACTAGAAAAACTGGCTATGATAGATCTTTGGAGAAAATTGAATGGAGACAGAAAGGAGTATACTTTTTCTCAGTAGTTCATGGAACCTATATAAAAATCAGTGATGAAGGGCTAAGGCAGGTACCCTAATTTACTCTTGTAAAGTTGTGAATTGTTTCATTCTATTGGAAAGTTACTGAATAAAAGTTACTAAATTTCTTGTACACTTCAAAAAAACAAATAAACAAACAAACAAAAAACACCTACTCTCTGGCCACAAAGAAATACCTGGTCCTAACAGGCTAATAAGCATTCTTTATGCTAATCCTAATCCCTATTTTTTATCCTCATTCTGTTTATGCTACTTCTAAGATTTGTCATTCACCTATCCTTAGTCTTTCCCTTCCAATCATTTCTTAACACATACCTAAAAACATGCTATTCTTCTTCTCAATATAAAACTTTTGAAAAATTGTTTGTAACATATGCTTCTGCTTCAATACCTGTTCTTGACTCAAATCCCTTGGTTTCTGTCCCACCAGTGTGCCAAAACTGCCCTCTCCCTAGTTATTCATGCCTTCCTGATTATCAAATTCAATTTTTTATTCTAAATTCTCATATTTCTTGTGACTTTTGATATTATTGGTCACTTCCCTTTATCTTAATGATCTCTGTTTTCTTAGCTTCAGAAACACACATTTTCTTGTTTCTCCTACTATAATTCAACTACTCCATCTATGTTTATCTCCCCCAGCTTCTTTTCCTTAACTTTTTTAACCATATTTGAACTTTCTTCTTTCCTTACACACTCTCTCGGGAATTACATTCATTCCTAATCATTTTATTCTAGTTACATGCAGATGTCTCCCAGACTTTTCTCCAATCTATATTTCAAACACAGAGAATATAAAATTGGAAGGAACCATTCAACACAACCCACTCTTATCTCCTTAGTCTTGATAATAATGCCTCTTTTGTGGCTGCCAGAGAAGTCTGAAATTAAACTTCCAATCCTCTAACATCTCAAGCTTGTTATCTATTAAAACCTCTAGATTTTTTTTTGGTTACATTTTGTAGATCAAGTACTTACTCTTCTGATCTTTTTTAATGAAATTGATTTTTGAATCCAACATTATATTTATCCATGATATTGAAATTTATCTAATTAAAATCAGATCAATACTTCTACCATGTCAAGTTTTTTTTGAGATCCTGACTCTCTTAACTATTCCTCCAAGCTTTATATTATCTGTAAATTTTAATATATCTATATTCTTAACCAAGTCATTTTCCTAGCAGAAAAAAAAAATAAAAGAGTGAAAATGAGAGAGAGACAGAGACAGAGAGAGACAGAAAACAACATAATTTCAGGGAAAAAAAAGACTATTAGCAGCTGAGGAAATCAAGAAAGTGCTATTTTGGAGGAAGCTCAACACAGTGGAGAACAAAAAGGAGAGTTTCAGAAAACAGCCTTTGCAAAGGGATAAATGTGGAAGATGAAGTATATTGTAAGGGCAATAATAGTAAGTATACTAATTTACTGGAACATAGAAAGCATAATAGGGAATGACATATATTTAGTTAAGAAAAGTTAGTTTGTAAGCAGATTTTGAAGGCTATTAAAATTAAAGGCTGGATGGAGTCAATATTTTATTCTAGAGCCATATAAAGTTCAACTGGAGAGTGACAGGGTCAGGCCTATACTTTACATATATCACTTGGCAATAGAGTGGAAAATAAATTGGAGAGAGAATGACAAAAGTCAAGGAGATCAATTAGGAGAATATTGTAATATATACCTAGGAGGAACTAAATTGGATTGTTGGCCCAGTGAGTTAAGGAAAGGATAAATTGGGTAGAGGAAACAATAGACATTATAGAGATGACACTGGAACTAACAAGATAGCTATGAATTAAATGTCTGAGGTGAGATACAATCATATTGGCTTGAGAGCCATTTTCATTGGGAAATAAACTACAAATCAGAGCTTGATTTATTGTTTTGTTGATTGTCTAAATTTAAGAAAGTGATGGAAGAAATGTTAATAATGCAGATTAAACTTAAAAGTGTGTTAAATGTACTTTAAAAAATGGCTGTTAAATATTTACCAGTATGCTTCTGTAACTGAACTCACATCTTCTAATTCCAAGTCTAGAACTGTACAAATCATTTTATTTTCTCCAAATCGCTTCTCAATATACTGAGAACTTAATACAACTCTGCTGACTAATGTTCCTAATATGTGAAAAAAAATTAACTACCAGGTAAATCTTGTAAAAATGTACTATGTTCTCCACATTTTCTAGTGCAGTTTCCTCCCTCAATAAAATAAACATCAATTTCTCAAGAAAGGTCATATTAGAGGACACAGTGACTCTGGAACCCAACCACAAAATCCCCAGATTCTCAGATGTCCTGATGATCTGAGTAATGGAAGAGTAATACAATCAGACTCCAAAAATGCTGAACCCATCACCAATCACTCTGACTTTACCATATTTGCCTATGCACATGTTAACAGAGAAAGAATCAAAGAATCCTGAGTCATGTAAAGTAAAATAATAATCTTAATTCAAGATATTTTAAGATATATCCTTTCATTTATTCATTAAATGAATATTGTTTCTAGATTAAAAATGCAGTTTAAAAACTAAATCTAAGTATAGCATTGTTAATGAGTTTTTGTTATTAATGAAAAACTAAAAAATCCCATTAATTATAGTGTATTGTTTTTTTCTATAATTAATAGAATATTATGAATATTGTTTTTCAAAAAAAAATAGCTGCCCCCAAATCTCAATTACTATGAAACATGAGAATGATTACATTACAAAGGGTAAAAAAATCCTCTCTTTGTCCCTCTAAATTAAATTGATAGTGAGCTTAGGCATAAACCATAGGTTTAATCTTTTTAAAAATTTATGTTTTACAGATTCAAAAATATTAAATAAACTCGATGGGTTAAGCTGTCTCATAATTAAAAAGCACTCTTACCAAAAAAAAAACCTGAGTCTTTGACTTTTTCTTTCAATTAAAAACAAACACTTTTAAAACAGAAAAATAAATCAAATTTGTGAAAGTTATTGAATCTTTCTGGAAAGGCCTAAAAGTTCACTTCAAATGGTCTGATCTTAAAAATGCCTCAGCTTTTAGGTTGCTGGGCTCAAAACATGACAATGAATTATTCTCAAGTAAAAAAGGTTTGTTTTTGAATTTTTTTCCAAGAGAAAAATGTATCCAGTATAAGACAATAATGAAACTTAGTACATAATTTTCATTTATTATACCTAGATGTGGAAATAGTTGTGGAAACTCAAATAAATATTTAAGTACCATAATGTCAGATAATATGATAGATTTGAAAGATTTTAAATAGGTTATCTGTAACAAAAATAAATTATAGATACAATATGCTACTGTATACAGAGTATGTTCAAAGCAAAGTTTATAAAATTATAATATGCCATTTTCTCCTTGATACTGTAATACTTCTATCACTGTTTTAGAAAGATAAATTTGATATCAATATGATGTGACACAACTGCATCAAACCTTAATTTCGCTCACAGTAAGAAGTCACAGGATTAAATAACACTGTGCAGTCTTTTAGAAAAGTTTATTGCTTCCAGATGGATGCAAGTTTCCTTTCAGCAATGATTACATCTAATATGCACAGGGTGCCAACATTATGAAGGCCATGGACAAAATGTTATCTAATATGTCAAAATGTAAAAACAAACAAACAAACAAAACAAAACAAGACTTCTGATTAGCCTTACACTTGCAGTCGGATTGTGACTATTTGTTTCACCCTTCTGATGAGATAATTATCCTGTAAATGTTTAACAAAACAGCAATAAACACAGCATACTTTATGAACTTGAATGGTAGCTACTACATGAGAAAATACAGACAGCAAAATGTCCATAAAATGACTGCTAGGTCAGAAAGCCTGCTCTTTGCCCCCATGTTGTGTAGTGCCATGTGTTACACTGCATGGTGCTTGCTACCAAGTGTCCACCTGTGCTCAAATGACAGAATAAACATTAATGTTTATTTTGTTTAACACAAAAACTGTTGAATACACACCATAATCCACTTAAGCTCAGGTACAACTAAAGATATTGTTAATTTAGTGTTGCTTGTTTTCTTTAAGGTTGATGGAAGATTACAATTTGGGGGTTTTGGTGTGTTTTTTTAAATAGTGTATTTACTCAAGGATTTAATGAATTGCAACTGGAGAAAATATAATCCTTCCTTTTAAGAAGTCTAAATAACATGTAAAACTGAGGAATAAAGGATAAAAAAAATCCTTTCATATAGGAATGAGAAAGCATTCACATTTGCTGTCTAGCCTACCAAGACAAAAACAATATAAACTTTACTTGTTAAAAGGAAGCATGAGTTAAAGATAGTAATCAGTAATTCAAAGCACAGTTTTATATAGAATAAAATTTTGTTACTTCTATTTTATCATTTCCTTGCATATAATTTTTCAAATATTTGTATGCTAATGTTACATAAATGAGTATAAAATCCAAAGTGACTTAGCATTTCTAATATGATTGTGGTTCTGATAGAACCAAAATAGAATAAATCATGTATATATTAACTTTTAGGTAATTAGAGGCTCATATAAATAGGAGGTCACATTAATTATTTCCCATACCTCACTGTACTCAGCTAAGACAGAAACATGAGAACAAATTTGTATCCCAGTATTCTTTCAGAAAAGTTGAAGAATAATTCAGCGAGGATTCTGGGAAGATAGAGTTGGTTGGAGTAGGTGGAGTGGGTTGGCAAATTTCAAGTTCTCTTTATTTCCCCAACAAATAGAACAAATTTGCACCTCAAGGTGAACATAGACTAATGATAATTCAGAAAGACTTGGAACAGAACAGGGGTCCTCGTGATACAGCCACAGAAGATCAGAAGAAAGCTGCCAGGCTGAGGATTAATTTGTCTGAAGTGCAAACACTTCCCTGCTACTTACTGAAGAAATAACAAGTGGGGAGCCCAGGACCAAGTGGAGGTGTGGCTGGAACCTCAGCAGGAACCATCGAAATTTTTACCTCTAGATCTGTAGGTGGAGTTGGAGTCTGGGTCGGGGAAGACTAAGTGAACTTCGGCTGATTGGGAATGTCAGACCCAGTTGTGCTGCTGAGACATGGTGAGAAGAAACTAGCACCCAGTTAGTACAGTAGCAGTGGGGCAGGGTCGCTACTGACTGTGGGCACTTCCAAGAGGGTGAAACTTTGGTTGGGGGTTCCTAGTCAGAGTGGAGAGTTAAAGGGAAACTTGAGACACTACCCACTCACCTAATACCTCTCATTAAAAAAAAAAATGAATTGGCAAAGAAGAAAAAACCTACCATTGAAACATAATATAGGAATAAAGAACAACTGGGTTCATCTTCAGAGAACACTTTAGTAAAAAAAAAAAAAAAAAAGAGAGAGAGAAATGTGAAATGGCTCTCTGTCCAGAGAGAATTTAGAAGAACTCAAATGTGAATTTAAAAATCAAATGAGAAACACTGAGAAAAATCTAAAAATAAAAAAAATAAAAACCATCCAAGAAAAATAAGATTATGAAAAAAAGAGTTAACCAACTAGAAAGGGAGGTACAGTCTCAAAGATAAAAATAATTCCTTGAAAATTAGAATTGGGCAAGGGGAAGCCAGTGAAGCTATGAGAGACCAAGAAATAACAAAACATTATAAAGAATGAGAAAATAGAACAGAATGTGAAAAATTTTATAAGAAAAATGACAGATCTGGAGAATACATCAAGAAGAGAAAATCAAAGAATAATTGGACTGCCAGAAAGTTGTGACCAGAAAGGGAACCTTGACAATATAGTTCAGGAAATGATCCAAGAAAATTGTCCTGGACTGATGGAATATGAGGGGAATGTAGAAATAGAAAAAAATCCACTGATCACCACCCCAAAGATATCCTTTGTGGAAAACACACAGTAATATTATTGCCAAATTTCAAATCCCCCAGATCAAAGGGAAAGTTTGCAAGAAACAAAAAAACAAAAAAGAACAATTCAAATATGCTGGAGCTACAATTAGGAGACTTATAAACAACTCCAATAAAATACCACAGGTCCTAGAAACATAACTACAAACAATCAAAAGAACTAGGGCTGTGGCCAAAAGTATCATATCATTACCTATAATTTTGAATGAGAAAAAAAATGAACCTTCAACAACTTTAGATTTTTAGGACTTTCTATCAACCAAACCCAAACTTAAAAGAAAAATTGGCACGTAAAAGCTAATATCAAAGATCAATTTTAAGAAACTCAACATGGACAAACTGTTTAAACATGGAAAAATTTGGTCTTTTTACATGGGAAAATATATAATATATGTTTAAGATTCACACCAACAATAGGGTAACTCAAAAGAAAGACTGATAGAGTTCAGGTAAAAGGGTGTGTGCAAGTGTGTGTATATGCATACATATATCTACATATGTATACATAAACATATTTTTATATTTAACTTCAACTTGCTTGGGAATAGTGGAGAGGTGAAAGGGGTAAAAAAAAAAAATAAATACGGTGCACAGCAGGGAACCAAAGAACAATTTATAAGTATGTAAAGAAAAAATGGACATTCATGAACATAATTTCTTCTACTAATAATACATACTTTCTTGATCTGGTAATTTGTTGTTAGACATTTAAAATCTTCCCTGATGTTTTACTGGGCACATGACAATGTTTGTTTCATATTCCTTTTCTGTTTTTCTTTTTCTCACTATTTTTTTTCAAATAAAATAATATTTAAAAAGAATAAAATAATTACTTCATTATTTAGAAAATTAAACATTAAATTTATTTATGTAATAATGAATTTGGGGGAAGTTTTTTCTTTATTTTAAATTTCTTTTTGAAACATGATTATGTGATAATAGCACATGACCTTCATTCTCTCCAACAATGGCTTTGCAACTACAATGTTATGACCATATCTAATGGCTACAACTAAGTTCATTTCTCTTACTTTTTGATCATTTTTCTCAAGTGAAGAATTGAGACCAAGTATATTCAACTATGTCTTCATAAAAAGGCAAGAAGGAATTAAATTCAAAATACCAAGTCCATGTTCACTCTTGTTCTTGGGAGATATTCTCAGATGCCAATCAACTATTATATGCAGTGGTGCTGAAACCAGAGGTTGCTACAAGGCATCTTGTCAATACCGAGTCTTCTGATCTCACTAGTCTAGAGATATAACTTAGAAACCAAGACGATTTCAAGGAACATTAACACAGTAGCCAAATTCAGCAGGTCTAGGGCCATAACTGTGGAGAAAGTCAATTCTGGGACTATGATTAGGACCACATTTGGAAATACCAATTATTCTAGGAATATATACCTAAAGGAAGAAAATCATCCTGGGTTTCACCTTATCTGTGGCCTAATGGCAGCCTTCCTCATCCTCTTCTCTATGTGGAACTATTTTTACTCCCCAGCTTTCTTTCTCCTACTGTTCCTGCTCTTCATAAGCCTCTTCTATCTTATGTGTACCTTCCCAGTCATCTTCCAAGATAGCCCTGGAGAAGGTCATCAACTCAGGGTTTGGTAGAAAGAAGACAAATAAATACTGTTAATAAACAAAGATAAAAAAGACATTAGATCCTCTTATTAACATTTTCAGGGCTGCCTATCAATATACCATTTATCAATAAAAAGAGAACCCTACTAACTCTGTTTTCCTGTTCTTGGTAGCAAGAGAGAAAGAAAGCAGTGAAAGGAAGGTTATTTGAAAAGATCAACAATATGGATAAATCTATAAACTAACTTAATTTTTTAAATTATCATTGTTCAAATAGACAAATAATCTCATTGATTGGGATGTGCCCTTCAATAATGTCAACTACAAACTATCCATGCCTATCCATCCTGTTTAACTGTTGTCCATGTTTCCCATAACATAAGTTTACAAAAGGGGATAAAACCAACCACAGAGAGAGACCTTATGAGAACCCTCTCTGAGGAATCAAAGGATTCTGATCAGCTCAGGTTATATCTGTGGCTAGTCCTCTGTCCTATGGCTGTAGTAACTCAGAATGTTGGCTCATTATTCCTTCTATTTCCTGGGAAAAACAATATGTTTGGAGATTACAAGGAAGAGAGAAAATGGTCATGATGACTTGGTGGTTAATATTCGTATAAGTGCTTGTTGCTGCCTCGGTGAAAAATATAAAAACCCTTACCCTCAGATTAATACATGCAGTTTGTTCTTCACAACTGACCCATGTTTCATTTCAGCTGGTCTTCCAGTCCTTCCCTCCAATGTCTAAAACCTCACTGACTGCCTTGCTTCTATGGCTGGACCATTAGCAACAAGTCCTTGCTTACTCTCTCCTTACAAGGAAACCAGAGAAGTACCAGACATCCCTCACTCTCACCTCATAATCAATCTATCTTTTCATTTAATATTTCTTTAACATCTTTAACTTTTGTTATTCTTTGAAGTTCCCAATTAGTTATAATGACAGCTCTACAGTGCTCCTCTCATTAATGCCCCAACCTGTGATATACATTTTTATTTTTATTATTTATTTTGCTGAGGTAATTGGGGTTAAATGACTTGCCCACAGTCACACAGCTAGGAAGTGTTAATTTGTCTGAGACAAAATTTGAACTCAGGTCCTCCTGACTTCAGGGCTGGTGCTCTATCCAGTGTACCACCTCCCTGCTCCTTGTGATATACATTTTTAATTCTTTATAAAATGTCATTCTTAATACATCTCTGCCACAATAGTACCACCTATAGAAGGCTGTCATTAGATAGATGGACCTCTGCTTTCCTGGGAAACATGAGGTCATTAAGAATATTGTAGGTTCTCAAACTATCATGCCCTTTTAATGACTCCAAGTTGTTGTCTTTCTTGTCAACTCTGTTACAATTAACCAGCCATCTCTATTGTCTGTCCTAGATAGACACAGTGACAGACAAGCTCTGCAGGTTTTCTATATGACTGTACTTCACAATGTATTTCACAAATGGTCATCAATCTTCTCTAAGAGGCTCCAATCAGCACAATGCCATCTGCAAACAGAAACATCTAGAGGACTTCATCATCAACAATGAATTCCTGTTTAACTTGACCTATGAATTAGATTTTCTCCATCAGTGTTTCACATATTTGGTGAGCATACATTTCCCTATTTTGTCTCTCCTGATAGTTATGATCAGAGGATCAGTGAACAGGAATTGTTTTATCTTTCAAAAAATCTTGAATGACTTTGATGTATGGATAGCTAACATCTTTTTGCAGGAGAGCTTTAAGCAGACATTTTGCTCTATGTGTGAAATTAAATTCTTTTTCATGATCAACAAAATATAAATCAAAGTGATCTTACAATTCTTATATCTTCCCATAAATTGTGAAATGGTAAAGATGGGGTCAACCACTTCATAAATGATTATGTTATGAGTATCAAATGAAATAATATTTGCAAAACAGTGCATAACATATAGTTATCAATTAACATATCATAACATAACATAATCAATCAACATATAGTTGTCAATTAACAATTGCTTATTTCCTTTACCTTCTCTCCCAGTGTCAGTGAATACCAGTGGAAGAGGAGAGAAAAGACCAAAAACGTAGGAAAGAGCACATTAATATGGGTTTTAAGAACTAAACTGAGGATTTTATATTTGATCTTAAAGAATGACTAGAATTTGTTGAAAAAGGAGTGTGGCATGGTCAGACCTACCTTTATAAAGATTATTTTGATATATGAATAAAGGATGCACTAAAATAAGGAGAGACTTGAAGGAGGCAGATTTACTAGAAGGCTACTGAAAAGGTCCACTTATAAAGCAATGAATAACAGCCTGGGAAAGGGATAGTGACAATCTCAAAGGAGATAAAGGAGCATAGAAAAAGGTGAAAATAGAGCATGACACAGAGTTTCTGGGAGTATGGTGGAGCCCTCAACAGTAATAGAAAAGTTAGGAAGAGAAGAGAGATTGAGAGTAAGATTGGACATTGTGAGTTTAAGATTTCTATGGGACATAATGGCACATAAAATGAAAATACAAAAGTAGAAGTTAGAATAAGGCTTGATAGATAGATCTGATAATTAATTGCATTGAGATTATATTTGAATCCAAGGAAGCTGATGACATCATTAAATTAAATAACTTAGAAGAAAAGCAAGGGCCAGAGAAGAGCCTCCCAAGAGATACCTACATTTATTCAATGTGACCTAGATGAATATTTATAGGGATGAGAAAGGGGAAGGAACCACAAAGATGGAAAAGACAGGAAGGAGGAAAGTCAGGAGGGAGCAAAGGCATGAAAACACATGCAGAAAAGACTATTAAGAAGAGAGCAATCAACACTGTTAAAAGCTACAGAAAGAGCAAGAAGGAAAACAATTGATAAAAGGTCATTGAATTTAGTAATTAAGAGATAACTAGTAACTTCTTTTTTGTTTTTTTATTAAAGCTTTTTATTTTCAAAACATATGCATGGATAATTTTTCAACATTGACCCTTGCAAAACTTTGTGTTCCAAACTTTCCCCCCATTTCCCCCACCCTCTCGTTTAGATGGCAAGTAATCTATGTTAAATTTGTTATAATATATATATATATATATACATATATATATCCAATATATGTATATAAATTTATACAATTATCATGCTGCACAAGAAGAACCAGATCAAAAAGGAAAGAAAATGAGAAAGAAAAGAAAACAAAATGCAAGCAAACAACAACAAAAAGAGTGAAAATGCTACATTGAGATCTACACTCAGTTCCATAGTCCTCTCCCTGGGTGTAGATGGCTCTCTTTATCACAAGATCATTAGGACTAGCCTGAATCATTTCATTGTTGAAAAGAACCACGTTCATCAGAATTTATCATCATATAATGTTGTTGTTTCCATGTACAATGATCTCCTAATTCTGCTCCTTTCACTTAGCATCAATTCATGTAAGTTCTTCCAGGCCTGTCTAAAATCATTCTGCTGATTGTTTCTTATAGAACAATAATATTCCATTAATATCCATATACCATAACTCATTCAACCATTCTATAATTGATGGATATTCACTAATAGTTTCCAGTTTCTTGACACTGCAAAAAGGGCTGCTACAAACATTTTTGCACAGATGGATCCCTTTCCCTCCTTTATGATCTCTTTGGAATATAATCCCAGTAGAAATATTGCTGCATCAAATGGTAGGCACATTTTAGCCCTTTGGGCATAGACAACTAGTACCTCAAAGAGCAGTTCCAGTTGAATGAAGAAATCAGAACCTAGACAGCAGAACATTAAAGAGAAGGGAACAAATTAAAAATCACAATAGTGAAAAAAATAGAATCATTACAAATTACTATACAATTCTGTGCTAGTAAAGCAAAAACAAAACAAAACAAAACAAACAACAACAACCAAAAAAAAAAAAAAAAAAAAAAAAAAAAAAAACAAAGGCAAAATACTCAAATCAATAAAAAAGGAAACCTTTTAAACAATTCTATCCCAGGAAATGAAAATGAAGAAGGTAGAAAGGACAGGTTTTTTTGTTTTGTTTTGTTTGTTTTTTGGGGGGGTTGGTTTGTTTTTGTTTTTGTTTTTTTGAGGATTCTGTTTTTTTTTAATCTGCTCTGCTATTTGCTTCCATTTTATGGGAGAATTCATCCCATTTACTTTCACAGTTATGATTACCAGCTATCTGCCTTTGAATTTCCATCAAAAATAGGACCTGGAAGTCCACTATGTGAGTAGACATGCAAGATATAAATCTTTCCTGAATTATTCCTCACTTGCTCTTGAAATTCTTTAAAGAGCTAATAAATATTAGAGGCTGCAAATTTTATTTGGGCTGTGGCAATTCTTTGTACTACACCTACTGAATAGGCTGAATCAGTAATTATATTTATGTCTCCTGGGTAATAAGTAAGAGCTAGCATGATAGCAAATAATTCATTCTGTTGAGTGGACTAAAAAGGAGTCCTAACTACTCTCTTTATGGTTAAATTATGAGAGTATACAGCACAAATATTTTCTTTGGAGGCATCTGTAAAGATTGTTGGTCCTTTAAAAGGAACCTTAGAAACCTTTTCTTCAAAAATCCATCGCCAATTATGTAGTACCCAGGTTATCTTTAATGGAGACCCATGTGCAAAATTTGGAGCTGTGGCCAATAAAATTTGCTATTCTGGAATGGTCTCACAGCATACATTAATTTGTGCATTAATATAGAATGTGTATATTTTTTCAGGACTTATCCCAGATAATTGTACTAATCTCTTAATGGCCTTTAATAAAATTCTAGCCACAAGTACTGGGTAAGGAGTAAGGCTTTGTTATGGTTGTGCTGGGAGGTTCACCCACTTAATCACACTGTCTCCTTGATGAGGGCCTGCTGTGGGTGCCTCTTTTGTAGCAAAAACTGATATTTCCAAGGGTTTTTGAGTGACTCTTTCAACCACATTGGATAAAGCCAGTTCAACTTCTCTCAAAGCCTCTTGTGCTTCTTTTGTAAGCTGGCAACGGTGACAACCTGGGTTGTGATTGAAGCAGAGGAATGATACTTAACTAAAAAAAGAGAAGTAACATGTTGCATAATAAGCTAGAATTATATACACTAGATAAAAGAAAAATCACTTATTAATTATTTATTATCATTATTAATGTGCTCACTGTTAGAGTTAAAAATATGAAAGAGCAAAGCAGTCCCTGTCCTCAAGAAGGCTCATTCACATTCTTGAATAAGTGGTCAGGGAAGATTATTTTGACCTGAGAAGTCACAGAGATGGTGAATAGAGTCAGATGATTAGCATATTCTTTTCAGTAATGATATTAATTTGACTGATGATCCTAGAGTAAGAAGTAGAAAGCTGGGAGGGTCAAGAGGAGAATGAAAAATGTGCATGTCATGGAAAAGATCTTGATAGCAGAGTAATGGCTGCCTGGAAGCTTGGATTTAGTGAATTCTCACCAATAAGGAACACAGGATATGTTTATATGGTATAGCTAGTATAGCAAAAAGATAAAAAGTGTATAAAGTTAATAAATTGCAATTTAATAAAGACATATGTGAAGCCTTTTATTTTGCTTTCAAAAGATCCAAGGATTCTTATAGGATGGGTAAAATGTGCCATAGATGACAGTTCATGGAAAATACACAGATATATATGTATACATATGCTTGTGCATATGGGTTAAAATTCATTTATATGGGACAAGAGCAATAGCCAAAAAGAACATTACAATATTAAACTGCACTGTTAGAAGGATAGTAATCTAAATAAGGGAGATCATGATCCCTTATTGTATCTATAGCCAAATTTTGAAAGTCACTAAAATGTAGGTAATTAAAAAGTAAGCCTCTACTGAGAATGTAAAAAAAAAATAGGGGCAACTAGATGTTGCATCGGATAGACTCAAGGCTAGGCCTGGAATCAGAAAGGTTTGAGCTCATTTTTGTGAGTTCAAATCCAGTTTCAGAATAACTAGTTGTAAGACTTTAGGCAAGTGTTTTACCCTTATGTACCTCAGTTCCTCTTTTATAAATGATTTGGAGAAGGAAATGGCAAACCACTCCAGTATCCCTGCCAAGAAAACTGCAAATGGGGCCATAAACATAGACATGACTAAAAAGCAATTCAACAACAACACCAAAATAGGAATAAAATAAAACATTGTGGGTGTAAGTAGTTTGTACATTATTTGCAATGATTATAGGCATGTAAGAAATGATGTAAATGATATAATACAGAAAATATATGATCAGAAAATAAAAGTGGTCTAGTCATATAGCAAAAGCAATTGGTAACAAATGGATGACTGAGTCCTGCATGGATACTTCTCAATTTTTTTTCAAACTACAAGGAGTTCTTCAAACTAGTTGAGAAGATGCTCTATGAAAAAGTTAAGGAAAATGATTAAAGGAAATGAAAAAGATGAAAACATGTGAATAGGTGTTAATCTACAATAATGGGAAGAACAGTGACAGCAATGAGATCACAGATTTACTAAAATATTGAAATTTTGATAAACTTGAAAAGATCTAGAGGAGAAGACATTTAACATGGGGAAGAGACATTTTAGGAAAAGCAGTCTTCAAAAAATATTTATGAAATGACAGTTTTCACATAGCTGAAAGACGTTAACATTTAAAAAAGGAATTAAGCTTGTTCTTTTTGGCATCCAACCAACTGAATTAAGCTCAACATAAGGAAAGAAATGCAAAATTTTCAAAAGATAAGAAGAGAAAAGAATTCTACATATGATCCTAATGGTTAGGTAATCAAAGAAATCCATGAAGGACAGGCTTTCTATTTGATGGAATGGAAAAGGTACTATCCCTGAGATCAGGGTATATGGGTTCAAATAATGTGTATAATATTTATTTTACCTAGAGAACCCTAGGTACAGCTTTTAACCTTCTGGGGGGGCCTCAATTTCTTCATCTTTAAACTCAGGCAGAGGGAGTGGCAGAAGAATTCTACTTCCTAGCTCTAAACCTCTGATCAATGAGTTTCCCATTATTAAAGGTATTTAAGTACAGACTTGATGTTTAGATCCTAGTTAAGATATTATGGATAAGGTTCATGATTTATATAAAGATCATGCTATATGATATTTGAGGTCCCTTCTAATGCTATTATTCTGTAATTTATGTAGTAAAACCCTGAGTGCCATGCCCTTGGTATTTCTCAGTAAATATTAATTGATAATGGTTGCATATAGAACTCAGCTTACAACCATTTTTAAAAGATTTTTTCCTGTGAATGAACTCAGAGTAAAGATGATCCGTTATTTCATTTTAGTAGGTTCTCCTATGTACTTTGATCTAAGCTATCAATAAGATTGATTAAGTCTCTATTATGTGAGCATTACTGTGCTTGGTACTAAGTATTATGAGAGATCTTATCAAGAGAAGCTAAAAGCTAATGGAGCATAACACTAAGTTCCTCTTTTCTATTTTACAAAAGATGTCATAGTTTGTTTGCAGTTCATAGCATCTTTTATCCTGAATACCACTAAGCAATATCTACTGGTGCTACTCTTTAGCCTAAGGACTAGGCCAAAAAAAAAAGTAAGGAAATAATAAGAGAAAATAGACTTTAATGAAATAGGAAAAAAAGAGAAATGAAAATAGGAGAGTATTGCTTTAAATGTCCTCATGCTTATATATGCCTATCTTTAGTGATCTCTCTATTTTTAATCTATGCACAAATACTCTTCTAAATATTTTAGCAGACACATCAAAGTCAGTTTGCTTTTCTCTCATATCCCTTTTACAATTTAAAATACCTGATCGATCTTAAACATCATGGTGTCAACTCTGGAAAATTTTGGCAAATATTACTGATGATGTTGTATAGAAGAGAAATTTGATCAGTGTCACCTGCCCTCATTCTGTGGTTTATTTTTTCCCTTGAATCTTAGTTTCATTAAGAAAATACAAATTATGCACAAGGGGAAAAAATCTCCATCTACATGGCTGCAGGGAAACACTGCATATATCACTGTCCTTCCTACTGAAACACTAGACTTGTAACAGCACACCTATTTTAAATTATGCTATTCTCTTTTTCTATTTTCATTTTTGTCAACAGATGTGAAATCTATGCCATAGCAACAATTTATAGGTGAAAAAAGCACTAAAAGTTTGGATCTCAAAAAACAAAATTACTTCCACAGAAGTTATAGGTTAAATATCTAATAAATATTGATATATGTAAAATAATCAGCCAACTCAGAACCTTGTAAATATTTTTTCCTATAGGTTTGATCTTTTCAAATTATTTCTTTTTTTCAAAGAGAGTCTTATTGCACTATTGACTTATAATATGGTCATGACTAAATATTATTCCTGGGGTCTAAATCTCCAAAAATTACTATCAATTTCAGAATATCCATAGAACCCTAAGAAATCTGAAGTTTTTGATTTAAGAAGTGGTTTAATGATAGAGGCAGCAATGAGACTGAATAGATAGAAGATGGTACCTGGAATTTAGTAGATCTGAATTCAAATTCAGTCTTAGTCACTAGCTGTGTGATCCTGGGTAAACCACTGTTAGTTTCAGTTTCTTCATCTGTAAAATGAAGATAATAGTCTCTACCTTTCAGGAACATAGTGACAAAAAAATAAGATAATAACCATGAAGTGCTTGGCACATAGTAAGATATATATATATGCAAATATGTGTATATGTATATGTATATATATAAGCTATATTATTTTATATTATCATTGTTATTATTAAATACTCTAAAAATAAGTTAACATCTTAAAAGGCTTAACTATTTGATTGATCTATTATGTGCTATAAACTCACACTACTCAGGGATAAATCTGTAAAGTTTTGGGAAAATATCTAATTAAAATTAGAAATATGAAATATGAACATGATTGTGTATAATGAGTAATACCATTAATTTTACATGTGTATATACCAAAATGTAATGTAATTTGGAATTTATATATGATTTTCATTCACATATATGTATATATGTATACATGAGTTGTATATATATATGTGTGTGTGTATGCATATATTTATGTAATATTATGCCATAGTTTATTTGCAAAATAGTACTTTAACTTTCTCATCATCTAATTAAAAATTCTTGGATTGTCCTTTAATCTGTATTTTATATAAAAATGCAGAGTCTAATTATATAAAGTAGGTACTTAATAAATATTTATTGATTATAGTCTGTAAGGCTATATAAATTACAGAGAAAGTTACAATAAGCACTAGTGAAGAAGTTACTCACTGAGAGTGCTCTACCTTGAAGAAATTACAGCTCCAATTTTAAAAAAGTTTCAAAGGTATAATTTACATAACAGAAAAAAATTTCCTCACCCTTTTACAAAATCAAGGAAAATTCATTGTATTCAAAATAAAAATCTTCATCATCTAAAAGATAATGAAATTTGTTTATAAATCCAATAAGGAACATTAGTATTTGTTGCTCATTTTAAAGGGAAAATGAAACTCTCAAAATAAAAAGTTCATTCAAGATTTCTTTCTCCCATTATAATTCGAGAATTCTTTCTTTTAAAAGTTCCTTTATGTGAAATCTATGCCATGGCAACAATTTATAGGTTAAAAAACACTAAAAGTTTGGATCTCAAAAAACAAAATCACTTCCATAGAAGTTTGCACTTTTGCACTTTTTTATAAATATAGGCACAGAATTGGATCTATCAACTAGAAAAAACCATTATAGTCAATCATAAGTAATTACTGCTGCAGTCAGCAATTTATTGTCATTTGTTTGCTAAATTTTTGTTTTTCTAAGAATCAATCTGCACTCTATAAAGAGTTGTAACCAGGATACATATCATTGTGTAGACTAGAACATCTGTTGCTCTATATTTCCAGAGTCTTACAAAAGCTAGATAAGCATAGGTTTCTATATCTACTTTAAGGGAATGATTGACAGGAAAGACAGATTGTGAAAGCTCAAACAATCTGCTGATGATAAACTGTAGTCATTCCAAAAGTAGCAACAAATGGATAAAATTAACATTAGCCATCTTCTTCATGTAAACTTATAAATTCTAATACTTTTAATATTTATCTTTCTTAGAATAACAATTTAAGTATCAGACAAAAATGGTAAATACTATAGGACTAGAGATATAATATGGGATCTCTTTTCCAATTTCAGTTTATCCAGAGATGACTAGAATATTCGAAATATAAATCATGCTATTTGACAATTTTCAGAAGTATACTAGAAAACAAAATAAAGTTTCACCATGGTACAGGAAAACCAGAGAAAATAATCTGATTGGTGTTATGTTTACTCTGTTCAATCATTCATAAGTAGTTAACAAATTATCATAGTGGGTTTAAGCAACATATAAGAACTCCACAATATGCTTTTTAAAGCAATGAAAAGTAAGTTGTTTTTAGTTGTATAGAGATCTATGATCTCATAAGAAGATGTCCTAATTTGGTCCAGTAATTCAGTATACAAAGTAGCTTGTGTCATTCAGGATAATTATTTTTATGCCAAAAGATGTTCAAGAGAGACACAATGCTATAGTGGATTGGGGGTCCATCACAGAGTCAGGAAAACATTGGTTCAAGTATACTCTCCAATATATAATGGTTGTGAGACTGTAAGTTGATCTTTGAGTATCTCCAGGAAACTCTCTTAGACTAGAGATAGGTATAGAAGAGTCGTTAATCTGCATTAGTCAAAGCACTGTCATCATCAGGAATATCCTAAGTAAGTGAAATGATTTATCAGTCCTAAAGAAAAAAATAAAAAATGTTGATCACTGATTCCAACATAAAGACTTCAACAAACTCTTTAGATAATTAACAAAACAGGAAAATATTTTTACCTTCCTAACATCTCTTATATACATTCCTTTCTTTTTCCAACACTGAGGTGATGCAGGCTCACATCACCTCTTGCCTGGGCTATTGCAAATACCAATCAATCAACATTTATTAAGTATATACTATTAGGGATACAAAAGGAAGCAAAAAAAGCAATCCCTCAAGGAGAGACTCAAAGAGCCTAAAAAGGCTTACAATCTATCAGGGGAACAACATGCCAACAAATAAGTACAAACAAACTATAAACAGGATACATAGGAAATAGTAGGAAGAAAGTATTAGAATTAAAAGGATTAGTAGAAGGCCTTCTGGTAAATAAACAAACAAACAAACAAAACAGCTTGCTGCTGGCTTTCCCTGACTGAAGTCTTTTCTAACACAAGTCCATTCTCCACTAGATTGCCAAAGTCATCACAGGCTTGCTTTCCCAACCCCTACTAATTCTAGTACATTCCTTCTATTCATTTCCAATTCAACCTGAATATAGGGTGTTTCTACATAGTTATTTGCATGTTGTCTTCTTCACTGAATTCTTAAAGGCAGGTAGAATCTCTTTGCCTTTTTCGTTTGTATCCCCAACATTTAGCATTTAATAGATGTTTACTGCCAGACTGAAGTTGCATCATATATACTTCATAAATAAAAAATTATATATTATGTGTCTTTGCTTCATGGGACTACAAAATCAATTGATAGGTACATGATAAAAAAATAGCTATTGTTTGTTGTAACATAATCTAAAGCTCATTAGACTTACTTCCTGGTTTGGAAATTACAATTTACAAGGTCTCCCCTTTTCTTCCCTATAATATTATAATTAGCCCCTTATTCTTATTGGATCAATTAAATCTTTCCACTACTCACGTGAATCTAATTCTGATTCTACTACATTTATATGCAATACACATCAGACCTCTTCAGTATTCCTATAGAAACTATAGATGATTTAGGAATGTATACCCACAATAACATGTTATTTATTTGATAGTTTTTCTAAATGCTAAGATAGTCATAGAGGATGTTTGTCAGAGTTAACTACTAACAATCTAGCCAAATATCTAGCCAAAAGCATGACAGAAGAGAGGGTGGTGTCTCTGTGTGTGTCTCTGTCTCTTTCTCTCTGTGTGTATTTCTCTCTCTCTCTCTCTCTCTCTCTCTCTCTCTCTCTCTCTCTCTATCTCTCTCTCTCTCTCTCTGTCTCTTCTCTCTCTCTCTCTCTAGTAAAGTAAATTGTTTTTAGTTGTATAGAGATCTATGATCTCATAAGAAGATGTTCTGATTTGATCCAGTAATTCAGTATACAAAGTAGCTTGTGTCATTCAGGATAAGAGAGAGTCTGTCAGTCTGTCTCTGTGTGTGTCTCTGTGTCTAATCTCTCTCTCTCTCTCTCTCTCTCTCTCTCTCTCTCTCTCTCTCTCTCTCTCTCTCTCTCTCTCTCTCACTCTCACTCTCTGTCTCTTTCTGGCCCTCTGTGTGTATATGTGTGTGTGTGTGTGTGTGTGTGTGTGTCTCTGCAATGTCTCTCAATTTCTCTCTGCACTATTAATGCTGCTCCTAGCTCAATTTCTAGCCTGAGGTCTCCAACTCTGATTTAAGGGGCTAGTAAAAGGATTTTAAGAGGGTTCCAGATGGAATAGAGCCATGCCTCAAGCAAAGCACTCTCCTCCTCTCTTAACACTCTCTGCTGCTTATCCTGATCCTGGCTCAATATATCCCCTGAGGATAGGATTCTCTATTATTTAGAATCTTCAGTAAGGAGATAGAGAGAGTACAGAATGTTGTATGTTTCTTTCATTTCAACAGCAACTAGGCCTAAGCATATTACTTCTTTCCTCCATTCCTATTCTCCCAAATACCAATCACTTTGTTATCCCTTTCTCTCAGGTCTAGTATCCTACTTTAGGGCATATATTTAAGGTACTTCCTAACATTTAGTTATATTTAAAAATGGGAAAAATTAAATTTATTTAGGAAAGAGATTCAACAAAATTTTTCAAGTAATAGAATTATTTATACATAACGAGAACTATCCAATGAAGCATGCAATTTTAGATATGATTTCTGTAGAAGTTATAATGATGAAAACATTTTTAATTTAAATATTTTCTATTTAGAGGTTATTTTCAGCATTCTAAAATAATTATTCAAACTTGCCAACATGTTAAAAAGTAATTCTTTGTGTCATTTCCTATATCTTAAAAGTGTTTTTTTTTATTTGTGCTACAATATTTCCTATAACAGCTTCCTTGCTTCAGATAAACTATTTTAGAAGTAATTCATTTATTAAGGTTGAGGGATTATGTAACAAGAATATTCTAATCTAAGAATATTTCATATCCCAAGATACCCTTAAGTTCTCTCTAATATAGAAGGATCATTTAAACAAAGGACAAAAATCCAATTATTTAAAACAGTAATCCTTTAACACTGGGATTTCATTTTAATTATGAATAGTATGTTATATTAAAAACAAAACAAAAGCACATATTTTGAGAGAAAGGCCTAATATTCAGCCAGCATGCAAATGTGAGATTTTATCCCCCAGTTTCCCATACCATAATTTACTTCATTAGATGATGATAAGATAAATAAATGTCTGCATGTTTATGGTACCATGCTAAAAACTTTATAAAGCAAATAGTTCTCCCTCTGTTTTTTTGTTATTGTTGCTTTTTTTGTTTTTGTGCTACAATGTCATTCTAATTACCTACGAAGTACATTCAAGATAAATAACATTCAGTGTATTTAAAAGACACAAGTGAAAGAAAAATAATTCATACATTAATATAATAAATGAAAACTATGTGATATTCCTTCATGAATACCACTTATTGGGACTTCTGGACATTCCTCATCTCCTGCAGGTAACTATGTGGTAAAGTGGATAGAACATTGGGCCTGGAGTCAGGAAGACCTGAGTTCAAATCTAAATTCTGATACAAACTAGGTATATGACCCTGGGAAAGCCCTTGATCTATCTGCCTTAGTTTCCTCAAATGTAAAATGGGAGATACAACACTTATCTTTCAGGATTATTGCAACAATCAAATGCTCAGTATAATGCCTTGCACTTAGTAGATGCTTAATAAATTGGTGGGTTTTTTTAATTCTTTAGTTAAGATTTTCCCTATTTTTTTTTACTAGCTGGGAACTGTCCTTTGGTTTGGTGGTATTACCTTTAGCCTATGAATGGGAAGAAGTTCCAGATTCTCATATCTTGCTTTATCTTTTGAAGCATGCAGACACAAATACACACACATATACACATACCAGATGAGATTAACAAATTCCACGTGTCAGACAATACAATATATACTTTTAGTTGGTAAAAAGTTATGGAAGCAGTTGTAGGAAAACAGTCATCTGTTTCTCATTCCAAAGTTTCATCTTTTTCTTCTTGGGAACACAATCATACTCTACCATCATGCTAAGGAAGCTGCCCACCAATCAACACACTTCTTTGCAACACCATAACTAGACTCTTTTGATCCTGTTTGCCCCCCACACACAGAAGGTATTAGACAAAAATTACAAAAGCACTATAAAAAGTACAGCTGAGCATAGCAGCTCAAAATAACTGGCTTTTGCATCAATTCTGCCAAAGTCAAGAGAAAGTAGTAGGAGGGATGTCAGCCTAATGAGAAAAAATGATGTGTGTGTGTGTGTGTGTGTGTGTGTGTGTGTGTGTGTGTGTGTGTGAAGAGATCCTGAGGGGTGGAGAAGTTAACAGACTTAAGTGTAAAAATGTGAGAAGGCAGACAACGGAAAATAAGTAAAGAAAAGCAGTGATCAGCATCATGATGTATATAATTTTTTTTACTTTGATTTTAAATTTAAAGTTATTTGGGGCCTAAATTTACTACAAATTAAGTATCAATCAAAACATTATAGATAAAGTCCTGTACTGCCAATATTGTAAATAAAATTGAAGAGAATGCAGGTTTTCCACACCAAAATTTCTCATTTATAGTTTTAATCAACATTTCTACTTCCTTAAAGTTCTGACTTTCCCCCAAAAAAATTGACTATAAACAACCAACTATTTAACTTTAAGCAAAGCATACTTTCATATTTAGAATTTGGGGACAATGGAAATAAGGACTCTTTTATTACTCAGAAGTAGCCAAAGTTTTGTAATTTAGATATTCCGTTACAGTGAATTACTCCTTTACTTTTTAATGTCACGAATATAACTAATTTTAGTTTATTTTTTCTAGAACACTTAGTTTTAAGAAAATATATGTAGATATTTCTACAAAATTGGTACTGAGAAAAATTTGGGGAGAAAATTGGACTAAATTATTTCTAAAATCCCTCTACATGCTTTCTGTACTCTTTTGATTCAGTTATTTTTCAAATATATTTTCATTAACTTTTTAAACAAGGTTTGACCTCTTTTGTTTATACTTTTTTGCTATTAACATTAAAAGGTGTTTTCCCTACCCCCTAAAAAAAAGTTCTATTTTATCTTGTGTTAGAAGTTAACAAAAGGTTACTGACACTAAAATATGAAACCCACATAGAGTATTGGCCTAAAAAATTCATTCCTAATATGAAGCAACACTTTAGAGTAATCATATTGTAGTTTCACTTCTCCCTAAGAGATATCTTTAAAAAACAAATGGTTTACAAATAGGACTCTTATCTGTCAAGTTTCAAGTTTTCAAACAAAAGAGGCTAAGTAATGGGCTTAATAATCATGAAGTCGAGGAGTAAAGATCCCCCCAAAAAATGAACTAATTTTTTGAGAATTAATACCAACAGAAAAAAAACAGAGAGGAAATTCACCCTAATGAAATATTGTACCTTCCCATTAGCAAAGTGACAGACAGGTCACATTCTCAAAAAGACATAGCAGATAGTGCCACAAAACTAGCAGATGGTTTTTTTTGGGGGGGTCATCTGCACAAAAACATAAGCATATGTGAAAGAAATTTGACACTATCATGAAATCACTTGGTGTCTAAAATAATGGCAGCTCCTTATGGCAATAAGGTAATATCCATATCAAATGCACAACACATTATATGGAAACAGTATGCAAAGACAAAAGAGCATCCATAGTGCTAATAATGAATAGTATTTTTTAAGAAAAAAAAAACAAAATTGAAAGACTATGGCAAAATTAAGGTTATGACACTTGCAGATAGTTGATAACTTTAGATTGTAATTTTAATTTTAAGTGTTTTGCTAATTTTTGTAATAAATTACATGAAATAGTTAAGAACATACATGTTAATTTGGAACTCAAGGACTTCCCAAACTTTCCAATGTTTTTTCTGGGTATAAAATATTTACAACAATTATTTTTTGTTCAGGAGAAAATCAATTTTATATTTTCATAAATCAGTGTTCTCATTATAGTTTTCTATACTAAGTCTTGTTTACATTCTATATAAATATTGCGAAGTAATTTAAAATATGACAGAAAAGAGCTCATAGATCTATTAGATTATAAGCTTCTCTGTTACATCTTTGAAGTTAGATATCATATCTTTACCTGTATTTCATTTGTAACTGGTTATGGCACCTGAAACTGTGCTACAAACATGATAAACATCAATTTAAAAACTATTATTTGGACTCCAGTGGAACAGCAAAATAAAAAAAGATGGTCTGTAATTTTCCATAATGGTTATCAAATAAAGTAAGTTGAAAAATATGCCAGAACACTGACATATATATTGTCTAAAGAGTGGAACTCAATACAACACAAACTCCATCCAAAGTCACCAAGATGACCTCATTATAACATGGTTCTATGATATACATCCCAAGAAGAAAATTATGGCAAGTTTTCAGTTCATAGTCAGTTAGCATTCATCAAGCACCTACTATGTGCTCAATACTGTGCTAAACACAAGGGATACAAAGAAAGGCAAAGGTAAACCCTGCTCCAAAAGAGCTCATGGTGGAATGCAGAAGACAACATTCAGATAATTATGCATAAATAAAATAGAAATGAGATTAGTTGTTGATAAGCAACTGACTTTGTTATCAATTGTATTGCTGAAGAGGTGAGAGTTGTAGTACCAAAAGTCACCAAAGGGTTGATCCTCTAAATGAGGGACCTGGTTAAAACTTGGTTAAAAGAAAAGTCATTGGTCTGGTAAGGCAAGCTGTGAGTTACTGCTCTTTTAGTGGTTCTTGAATATTTCTGTCCATCAGCCTCAATCAATTGTTTTGCAATTGTTATTAGTAATGGTGGAGATTCCACCTCATTCCTCAACAACATGCCAACAACCAAAATCAATCCCCCAAAATTTAAGAGTCCAGAATCTTAGAACTGGGAATATCTTTAGAGATAATTTAGTTGCTTCAACAGTTTTCTGAGAGCAAGAATTGTCTCTACAACAGCTCATTGCTTCAAATAGACTCCCATCTGATATTTTTGGATAGCTTTATTAGCTATTTTTTATTATTCTGAGCTGAAATCTGTCTCTTTGTAAATTCCAGTAGTCATAGTTTTTTTTTCTTTTTTGAACCACACAGAATAGATCTAATCCCTCTTCCACACAGAAACAATCAAGTCATTTTCCTCTAATGTTTCCTTCCTCTGCTCTTCATTTTCACCCAGGATGAGCTGGTTCTTTTACTGTGTAAATTTTGTCCCTTCTTGATAGATATTAAATATCTTAAAAGTTGGTAGATTCTTATTGTGTATCTGTAAAATATAACTTCTTTTATCAATCTCTGCATAGACTATCTGTAAGAAATGATTGTGCTATAACATTAACTATCTAATTTCAAAGATCATTAGTAATACATAGCCAAGAACTATGTTCCTAATGAAGGTTGAACTGAGGATCTGAGGAAATTAAATAAAGATATTAATCACTCAATAAGCAACTATTAAACATGTTCTATATGCCAAATACAATGCCCTAGGGATATAAATTAGTCATTAACAAAAGTATTTGTTGAGTACCTATGATATGCCAAGCACTGAAATAGGCCATGAGAACAAAAAGAAAAAAAAGTCTCTATGTTTAAGGAGTGTATGTTCTGTTAGAGGAAACAGGTATATTGATAAGTATGTATCAAATACATGAAAAACAAAGTAAATTTTGTTAAGAAGGACATTAGAACCTTGAGGGACTAAGAAAAATTGTATTTAGAAAAAAATGAAATTTACATGATAATTTTATTATGTATTTAAAAGGAATACCAAGTTTTACATAGTAGATTTGCAATTTAGTGTGCATTTTTATTCTATAATATTGAAATGCTTTTTTATTCCATAAAGAATAATATAATTTTTAAATGTTCCAGTTTAGCAAAATTTTGAAGTTAATAAAATATTCTCAGAAGAGGAGGTAAGTTGGAACAGGTGATAAAAAAGTAAAAGACAAAAGATCTTGTGTAAGGAACAGTTAAATTAATGTGCATGGACCACAGAGTTCAGAAATAGGATTATTATGTAAAATTAAATAGGTACACTTGGAAAATTTGGGAAGAGCTTTAAAAGCTAAACAGAGTTTTGAGCCAAGTGTCTAATAATCTGGCAAATTATTCACTTTTGTCATCCAAAATTTTTTCCAAACTTTTTAAAAATGTGAATTACATGTCACAAGAAGGGATTATATACAAATCCACAAAAGAAAGAAAGAAGAAAATTTTAAACCACAAAACTCTCATTCAGCACTCTTCCTTCCCAGCATGAACATAAGTTAACTGAAGACTCCCTTGAACTCTGCTACTGTCTGAATAATTCTCAGATCCCCACTCTTGAAGGAATAAGAGACTCTGACTTTGCCTATCTAAATGGAACTGAAGAGAAGGAGAAATGGGGGTGATACAAAGTTTACACTTTCTTAGAACTGTGGCCAAACCCTATGTTAGTAACCCCCAAGACTTTACAGAGACTGTTCAGAATCCTTCCTCTCCATCTTCTCTATCACTCTTAAAAAAAAAGCAGAAAGAAGAATGACTCAAAGAGCTTTACAAAGATGGCACTATCAGGCTTATTGGAAAGAGGAATGAAACAAAACTAGAACTATTCTTGTATCCCCAGAGGATATTCAGAACAGTGGCTCAGAACTATTTATCCTATATCCTCCAAAAAGAAGGGTTGAAGCAGTCTTTTAAGGCCAGTCTTTGGGTAAGGATTAGAAAAAGGTAATGAATAAACATTCCCCCATGATGATCAAAACCTTTAAGATTTCAAGAGAAAAATATTTCCAAGGACCAAGAGTACAAGGAGATAAAGCAATGGAGTAACCCTAACCCTTCTGAAATCAGAAAGATAATTAATTCCTCAAAAGACTACAAAGTTCATACCCATGCACACAGACACAAACTCAAAATGATGTTAAACTTTACTTCACATAATGATTACATTTAATCATTTCATTCACAAATAAATAGTACACAGAGAATTTTTTTCAAAAACATGAAGGAAATTTGAATGAAACAAGATTATTCTGCAATCATGAGAAATAGTTAAAAGAAATGGAATTATATATTCCAAATAGCAAAAGAACTCAATCTGCATCCCATGTGATTCTGTCTAAATGATGGAGAAAATGATTTCAATTTAATTTGAGACATTATATTAAAATATAAAAAGAAAACAAAACAGCAGTCTGGAGAATGTTTATCTTGTCAACACTGAAAACAATATAAATGCAAGAAAAGTAAATAAATGCAACTTATCAAAAATAATCAGAGAACTTCCTGCTAAAATTGCTGCCTCAGGTGTCACAGACCTACAACAAAATACTTAAGTTCCTATTAAACCAAATAATGATCAAGTAATCCAATGAGAAGCTACAGAAAGTGATTTCCTCTGCCCCTAGAACTGCTCTCAAGATCCTGATTTTGGCCAGCTACATGAAGCCTGAGACTAAGAATAAAGGAAGCTGGAACAAAGTTATTCTCACAGCAGAACCAGGGATGTTCAGAAATAAGTGTAATCTGGAAGACTATGTGTTTGCAGGCATAAAGAATGAAAATATCACCTGAGAAAGTTACTGGATGAGGGGGAAAGCAGGCAGGTGCAAGAGAAGCAAGATAAAAGAAAAACCCACAGTGGGGACAATGGACATCTGAAGGAGTTCAGTTATAAGTGACCAGTTTGGAGCAGTGCCCTAGCATTCAGGTCTTTAGAGCACAAGTCCAGGAAATCTAAGCTCCCTAAAACATTGTCCTGAGTCATAAAAAAGAACCCTGAAGATCTGAAATTTAAAAATCCAGCAAAGTAGAATCACAGGAGGTGGAAGTCTACACAATATACTAGAAAACCTGGGACAAGAGCAAATAGGGTCAACTATCCTAACCATCAGATTAGGGTTTAGAAGTTTGCCCAGGCATAAAATATCAATTCAGGAACTTAAAACTGAAAATATATTAATCAAAAGAAATGCCACTAATATACAAAATATTTTAATTATAACATTATGTCATAAACAGAGACTCAAAGGGGGAAAAAGTGATGTTTCCATAAGAATTACATGAATGCCTAGAAGAAATTAGACAAGAGGTTAAAAATTAAATAAAGCACTAGAAGAAAGAACTGAAAGAACAATAATTTATAGGAGAAAGTGGTCAATTTGATCTAATTAAATGCCTTGAAAACTAGAATAGACCAAATAGAAATCAATGACTCTATGAAACAGCAAGAACTATTGGAACAAAATCAAAATATTGAAAAATTAAATTTAAAGGCAAAATATCTGAAAGAAAAAAAAACTAACTGAGCTGAAAAACAGGTCAAAGAATAATAATTTAACAGTTTTTATTCAGTAAATACTTGACATCATGATTTTTTTAACCTGGATACAATATTTCAAGAAAACATAAATTAAAATTGCCCAAATCCAATAGAACCAGAGGGCAGAATAAAGAAAGAATACACTAATCACCTCTTCAAATGAACCCCAAAAGGAAAAAAGAAGAAAATCTTGGGAGCATGAGAGTTAAAAACTAGATCTCTCATATCAGAGGAAAAATATTGAAACTTCCAGAAAGAAACTGTTAAAATAGTGAGGGAACACCTTTGGGATCACATAAGACCTGACAGTTGCTACTAAAAAAAGTGAAAAATCTTGGATTATAGTATTCCAAAGAGGAAAAGAAGTAAACTTGAACATAAGAATAACTCTATGCAAAGCTTAATATAAGCCTACATCAGAAGTGAGGGGTTGGGGGAGATAATGACCTTTGATAGACTTGACCATCATAAAGATACACTGTCATTGGCAATGTATATTTTATTACATAGGTCTACTATTGTTGGCTGTATTTTGTGGTGGTGGTAGTTTGTAGTTTTCTTTCTGTTATTCTTCTTAAATTTGTCATGTGAAATGACAACTATAATTGTCTCACATTAACTTTGTTATAATTCTTTTAGAGAAAGTATTGTGGGAATAATACTTTGATTCCTTTTCCTATGCAAGTTTTACTAGCTTTTCCTTGATTTTAAAACTAATTGCAAAACTCAATTGGCTCAGGGGAATAAAGGCTCAAGCTGTTGACATTATTTCTTGGTAGCCTGATTACAAAACAGCAAGTAGCTCAAGATCTCCTCTGATATTAGATGAACCACAATGGCCAATTCAAACTAGAGAACTTGGCACAAGACTGAATCAACTTGGCTATCCTCAATGTATGTCCTTACTGAGTAGCTTTTTCCAATGGCTAGGTAAATTTCATTTTATTATCTATTAAGTGAATTATAAATGTCTCACTTTGTCCCACTATTAAATATATTCTACCATACTTACCTGAGGGGACAATCCAAAACACCTTTTAAACCAGTGTTTCCTATAAACTTCCCTATATCTGCTGACAATACCATCCATTTAGCCATAGCTAGATTCACTATATCTGTCAGTAACTCTCAATGATCATACCCAATCACTTTCAATTCCATCTCTGCACCTTTGGATCATTTTCTCCACTCACAAGGTTACCCAATTTGTTCCAGGTTCCTCCACCTTTTCCTTGTATTATTGCAATAGTTCAAAATAAAGTGCAAGTCAGTAAATCCCTTGTTCAATAATATTATGGCTTTCTATGGCTTTCTCATTGCTTCTCTGTTAAAATGCAAATTCTTCTTTTGTGCTTTAAAATTTATTTACAATCTTGCTCCAATCTGTTTCTAGGTTTACTTCACATAAATTCTCACATTTATATATTTCACTCCACAGCTACACACACATACACACACATACTACACCACCATCACCACCACCACCTTGCTTTTGCATAGGTTGTTCCTCATTCTTAGACTGTCCTATTACCATACTTCTTCATCTTCATTCATTTAGCTTCACTCAAGGCTCATATCAAGTGCACTCTCCTGAGGGAAATCATTCCTGATTCCCTTAGTTGCTATCATGTATTTTAATTTCTCTTGATCATGACATTCATGTAAGAACTTTCCTCTTACTAAGCAATAATAATTTATATTCATTTTTGGTATATATTTATCTGTAAACACAAATTAGTCCATATAGTAGACATCAGAAACAGTACACATATACTGGCAGAATAATAAGATGTTACACACTAAGGGGAAGAAATTATAAGGGAGCAATCGTGGCTCTTCTCGATGTCTGAGGACTGCAGGCAAAGAATTCAGAGAAAACACTGAGAATGAAGCATTTATATCAAGAATTGCAGATTATCACTGGGTGATCCTGGGCAAGTCACTTAACCCCAATTGCCTCAGCAAGGAAAAAAAAAGAATTGCAGATTGTCTCCCAAAACTAATGCAAACTGCTTCATAATGAGACAAATAAAATAATAACACATTGAGATGAATGCTCCCTCTCTTGATGTCTCAACAAGAATGCAAAATATTTATTATGAGATTTATTATTTGGATGGAAATGGGATGATTTTGGAGGTAGGGAAGGTATGAATAAATAGAGCATTATTTTCTTTGTTGAAATGAATGTAAACCAGATTTCCATTATGTGGATTTTTTTTACACAATTGACTTCAACCATATAGTAAAGGATGAATAAATTTATTCATTTGTTGCTATGTTTATCTATGTTAGTAGATTGAGGTCCTTGAAGACAAGGGATGACTTTTATTTTGTCTTTGTATCATTAGACATTACTACAGTGCTTTTAAATGTTTGTTGAATAGAACTGAGATAATAAACTTTAAATAAAATACAGCTTTATGCATTAAGGACTCTTAGAATGATTTATTTGAGGGAATGAAATTGAAACTAATAAATAAATGAAGAATTTCACTCAATTCTCTTCCTTCCCTAATCAGTGTAGACAAGAAAATTGGTTATTGAAACTAAATGTTATCTATGGTTGATTAAGGTTTTATTTACACATATAAAACTGAACAACACTGTTGCTAATAGAACTTTTAATGAAGTTTAGTGATATATCCCCTACTTACTTTATTCCAAAAGTCAGGATAGCCTTTTTGATTAATCAAAATAAGAGAAAAAAGACAAGAAGCAAAGATGAAGGGAAAGGGAACAGAAGGGACGTAGACTTCATTCTGCCAGTGGACAATATGATAAGATGTCTTTAGTGATCATTTTCAATTTTTATTTTTGGTGAAAACCTTGGACTATTATATTAAGCATTCTTTATGCTAGGTGATACACAATCTCATTCTTATCTTTATGCATACCATTAATCCATAAAAGTATGCCAACTATACCATCTGAAGAAATTATATATCTTTTTTCATGTATACTTTGGGGGACATAATCATCTGCTATATCAGAGAACTACAGTCTGTGACATCTAAGCCAAAGGTAGCATGTGGGCTGATTTCTTTTGGCTCAAATCCCACTTCTTTGAGGACCCTGCTGCCAAATACAATTGTGTACAGACAGCAGTGACTTCAGAATACTATGGCAGGGGGAGGGGAAACTATATTGCTTCCTTGTCTCCCTGATCACATAAACCATCATTTTTAAAACTAACACCCTCACAGGATTGATATACTACTTTGACATTATTGCCTATCCCTGTGTTGCAGTTGGTCACATGCTGTATTCTTAGTAGAATCACTGTGCACTGAACTTCCAGATATATGAAAAGAGATTCCACTTGACACTTTGTGATCAGCATTCAAAAGTCCTAGTGATATTTATCTAAAGAATAATTAGACTAACAGTAAAATTTTAATAAATTAGACTAACAGTAAAAGAGTGAAACTCTTTTAAGGCTGTGATAGCAGGATGCTCAAGCAGTTAGTATATATTTAACTGAAATATGATAACAGAAACAAAGGAATACAAAACTTAAAGAAACACAAACAAAACTTCATAAAATGGGACCCTGCTATGAACTCTTCAGGAGAAAAAGTAGATCTTCATAGTTGGTAGTCATTAGTAATAAAGTAAAATGATTTGGGGAGTAAAAGCTTTTAAAACTAACTTCAAAACTATTAGACAGGCTCTGGTGGAAGTTACAAATTAGAAAACATGTGAGAACACTACATATTTATCATTATCTGCTCTCTGCTCCAGTTTTTTCATCTATAAAATAGGGTTAGACTAACTGATCTATAGCATGCCCTCTAATTCTTTAAACTTTATATTGTCTTTCCCCAAAACATAACACCAAAAAAATTAAAATCGCTGATAGTAGTTATTATCTTAGAAAATACATTTTTAAGATCCATATAGTAATGATGATTGAAGGAATAATCAAAATAAATAAAAATAATGAATATATGTATAATTAAAAACCAAAGAATTTGCCATTCTGAAATTCTTGATTATTTTATGTCTCATATATCTTCAGTAAAAATGCAAAACATGCCTACATACTATAAAGTTGTAAACAACTAGTTCTGTCAAAATAATATAAATTTACATAGATATGACAGTACAATTGAATTATTCAAATAACCTTTTGAATATGTCCTTTAAATCAGTTTGAGGGTATAGAGCTTGCTACTTTAATAAAATATAAAAGACAAGTATTTTCTTTATATGTGCATTGATGGGCCAAAAGCTTTGAATTTGATCAAGTAATTACTACTTCAATAATGTACTGGTAATAGGTCATTTGAGGGTTTAACCCCTCTTTCCATTATTCCTGACCACAAGAAGACTGACAGATGTTGTACTTTAGATATACAAAACAGACTACACGTATCCATTTCACATACATCTGTTCCTAAATAGCTTGGGTAGATTAATACTAAGACTGCATCGTGCTCTGCTAAATCCTTTATGACCACTGGTTTTTGTTGTTTTAAAGTTGATTTTTGTATCTTTATATTTACACTAACATTTTTCTGCATTTGCTTTCCTGTATCCATGTTTATGTGTTGCATGTTTAAATAAATTTGAATCACTGGAAAAGCAATACTTTTTAACAGGACTAAATGATACATTTAAGGCTTTGTTTATTTTTGTTTACTTTTTCTTCCTCACTTACTAAAAGAATACAGTTGAAGTCAAAAGTATACAAGGAATAGTACCTGGAAGAGCATTTTAGCAGAAACTGTGTAACAGCAAACATTAAATCAAAATTTTAAATTTGAAAATTTGTATCAATAACTGAGGTTTGATAATTTTATTTCATAATAAAAACATATTTAATCCCATGGAAAGATAATGGAATGAAGAGCTTTCTAAAACGTCTATTTTACAAAACAGAGAATTCTAGGAGATAGGAGAAAAGAAAAGATTATTATTACAACTCAGACAATAACTAATACTTAAATAAGATATGAACTAGGAGTTTCTGAGAAAGAGGAAGAAAGAAAGGTACTTATGTAGCAAAATCAATGATACTGGAAAACAGAAATGCTTAAAAGTTTAGAAAGCAGAAAACTCTCTAAATTGAAGTGGAAAGGAATAACCTGAAAGAAATAAAAAGAAATCTTAGAAATAAGATAGTGAGGCAGTAGAGTGGACATAGTGTGAAAATTGGAGCAAGGAGGACCAATTTCAAATGTGAATAGACCTGGTCAAATTATTTGTCTTAAGAGTTTTATTTTCCTCATCTGTAAAATGAAGATAATAACAGCACCTACAATGTATTATTGTAAAGATAAAATGAGATAACATGAAAAGCATTTATTAAATTAAATTAAAATGTTTTGTAAATGCTAATGATTACTGTCATTATTAAATTATCTATGCTATAAAATGCAGGAAAATTTTGGATGAGCTAAAGGTAGAAGAAGGTACTTTGCATTTGGAGGAAAAAGCATAAGCAAAAATTCACTACTATGTGCACAAAATAAGTTTGGAGGGATAGTGTGGTAAACCTGATAGTGGGCAATAAAGTTGGCTGGAGTGATTAGGGACAACAAATTTTGCTATCACTTTAATAAGCAGATTTCTAATCTTAGAGGGCTAAACTAAGAGTTAATGTCAGGATCTAAGAATAAAAGCAGATACCTTGCCCTGAAAAGTTATTTTTTTCAAATGATCTCCCCAAAATTATCCAAGATACTGGACTACCTTTGTCTTCATCATAATGAGCCAGGGCTTCCCAATGTTGCACCCATCCTCTACTTAGATTTAATCTCACCTTCCTGACTACTACCAAGTACCTACCTTGATCCATTATCTCTCCCTTGAACCTGACACTTAAGCCAACCACCAGATCTACTTTAGACTGAGAATTGCATGACTTAGGAATAGTCTGGGCTCCTATCTAGAGCCCTTGCACTTATTTTATTCCAATAAAATGAATGCTAGAATTCAAGTTGGAAAATCCTGGGACGCAATTCCCTCCTCCAATCCTTAGTTTACTATAAATTTTTAAATCTAAGTTTTAAACTCATGGGATCACTGCAAAACTCAAATGACTTGTTTTATATGATATGCTTGCAAAATTTTCAGACCTATAAAATTATTAATTAGAATTATTATCATTTATTCTCTCACAGGTAGTCTGTATTGAGGCTCCTGTAAACTGTTTTAAAAGAGTTTTAGAGGGACAGTTAATTGGTGTAGTGGATAGAGCACCAGCCCTGAAGTCAGGAGGACCTGAGTTCAAATCTGACCTCAGACACTTAATACTTCCTAGCTATGTGATCCTGGGCAAGACAGTTAATCCCAACTGTGTGTGTGTGTGTGTGTGGGAAGGACAGAGAGAGAGAGAGAGAGAGACAGAGAGAGAGAGAGAGAGACAGAGAGAGAGACAGAGAGAGAGAGAGAGAGAGAGAGACAGAGAGAGAGACAGAGAGAGAGAGAGACAGAGAGAGAGAGAGAGAGAGAGAGAGAGAGAGAGAGAGAGAGAGAGAGAGAGAGAGAGAGAGACAGACCACCTTGTCCATTAACTTCCATATGGATGAGGGGAAGGGCCCACAGAGATTTACAACTAGGTCCCAAGTAACTCATGTTCACAGCTGCAAACTTTTCTCTCTCTTTCTCCCCAAGTCATATTTCATCAGTTACCAAGTTTTACTGCTTTTATCTCCACAATATTTCTCATATTCAATGCTTTCTTCTCCATTCCTAAGGTCACCAAATTAGTACAGGTCCCCATCTCCTTTTACCTGGCCTTTTTGGAACAGACTTCTTTCTAATTCAAAACCTGGCTTCAAGTATTTCTTCTCCACAATCTATTCTCTGTGTGACTGAAATCACAATATTCCTAAAGCACAAGTCTAGCCATGTCAACCTGCTGTTCAAGAGTCTTATGTAGTTCCCTGCTGATTCTAGGACAAAATACAAACTGCTCAATTTGACACTTAAAGCCTTTAACAGTCCAAAAGTCTTCACACTTAAGAAGTATTGGGCAAGAAGATGAAAAACGAATTGTGTTTTTCTCACTATTGTCCACTGAAAGATAGTTATACAGAAGAGAAAAAAAAATTTTCTGGAAAGTAAACAACTAGCTAAGAAGGTAATATCAGGTAACTGAATTTGTATTCTTGGATCATGGTTTGTAGTAAAGAATGGCAGATTCTTGACCAAAAATGTATTATGTTTAACAAAGTTTAGCAAGATTGTACTTTCCAGGTATTTCATAAATCTAATAAAGAGAGCTTAAAAAAAGAATGGTAAAAGGAATAGTCTGCTTATGCATATGTCCTAAGTTAGATACTATAGAGAGTAGCCACAAAGAAGGAAGAATCACAGTAGTAAAAACAAAGATATTCTCAGCAAATAAAATCCAAGAAAAGTCAGTACCCTTCAGTATGCAGAACCTTATGACACAAAATAAAGAATGTGATTCTGAAAAAAATTTCTGGGCAAGTACTATTGTCTTTATGATAAAGCAGGGATGGAGAACATTCAGTCCATGGGCCAAATTAGGCCCATGAAATTATTTGCTATTCAAATACCTAAAGTTAAGGAAATAAAAAGGGAAATAGGGATGCTGTTGCAAAGATGGAAATTTGGCCTCATACATGCTTTATTCATTCACTTGGTCATTTAGCATAATTCCCCATGCTACAACTACCACTATGGATACTCATATCATAGCACAATCCTATCTCTTTTACTTGGCAGAAGTTCTTATCTCAGCTACCACAGTGGCCTCCTTAAAGAAGGTCTCACAATATCACCCCATTACTCAAAAACTCCAGTGACTCCCTAATATTTCTAGTACACGCATGGTAAATTGAAGTGATACATATTTTAATTATTAATAAAAAGACACAAAGTACTTAACTATTTTCTATTCTAAAGTTAATCCAGAAATAGAGTACAAGAATCTAAGGAAATGATTATCTAATACAAGATCACAGGATCATATTAAAGTAGAAATTTAGAGTTGAAAGATACCACTGAGGTTGTTGAGTACAGCTCACTCATTTTGCAGATGAGGAAACTGAGGAAACTTAAATGAAGTTAAGAAACTTGTGCAGGATTACATAGGGTGAGCAACTTGTGAATTCATTAGGAAATCTCTGAAATATCTTTTTTCTTAAGCTAGTCTTGGACAAGTATTGGAAAACAGCTATTTTATTTATATTAATTATAATTTCCCAGTAAGTTCTAGAAGTGTTGGTGCTCTGATGCTGATCAAAAAAGGAAACAATCCTTTAAGTACTACATTGTGGGAATCAAATTTAACAGTCTGTTAGTAAAATTTTAGAGATGGATCTGTATTTTCTTAACAACATGGAAAGCTAGACCACCTATGCTTGGAATGGGCTATAAGAAGGCTTGTAAACAGGGCCATATTTTCTTCATAAAGAAGCTTTGAATATACTTTAGCAATTTGACTAACATCCTTTAGTATCCAGAAACTCATAACACAAAATAAACATGACACTGAAAGTTTTTTTTTTTTTTTTTTTTTCTGAGCAAGTACTATTGTCTTTACTATAAAGCAGTGGTGGGAAACATCTAGTCCATGAGCCAGATAATCACTTACAAAGGCTATTGCTGGTGATGATGACCTGAAAGTTAGATACAACCACCTCCCACTGCTCAAGTTCTTTAACTAGATAATGTTTCATGGCCATCTATATTATAAATATATAAATGGTCCTTGGCAGAAGAAAAGTTCTCCACCCTTGCTATAACAGGATCTCAAGGTGTATATATATATATATATATATATATATATATATATGTGTGTGTGTGTGTGTGTGTGTGTGTGTGTGTGTGTGTATGTATGTATATGTATGTATATATATATATATATGTATGTATGTATATGTATGTATATATATATGTATGTATGTATATACCCTGTATAACAATTTATTTTGAGTGCAAATGAATCCCAAAGTATAATGGCTGAAACTCCAAAAAGATATACCTGAATCAGACAACCAAGCACTTAAGGCTAACTACCTATTGGATGCAAGATAGACTCTATTAGCATATATTTGAATAATGGCTCTCCTCACCATTGGTGCTTGCTGAATGTTTGGTATTAAGATAATCATAAACAAGGTTTGGAGGGTGTAGGGAGAGAGGCCAGAGTCACTTGGTGGCAGGACAAGGAGGAGAGATCTGGAGACTCTGGACTCCAGAATCCAGGATACATCTTTGGCAAGCCGCATGGCAGCTTGCCTGCCTCCTTCTCTCCCCCTAAAGACCAAATACTTTCGATTTATTCTGACTCTGGCTGACCCTGAATACCTCCAGGGTGTTAGCCAGCACTTTACACCAATATACTTATATGCCAAGATGATTTAGCTATAAAATGAATCCCTCAGCAAGTTGTTGATTAATATTATTTCATATTCTTGATCTCATAAAGAATTTTACTATAATTAAAACTCTTAGTAGCAGAAAAGATATTCCCAGAGAGTGAATTTAATGCTAATATGGATAAGTCAACAAGGAGGTTCATCTTCTTCTTGGAAGGTAAAGCAGCTGATTTAAGGGTGCAGAGGGGTAGCACTTCTCAATAATAGTCCTAACAAACTCCTCTCCTATGCTTATGTTATCTGTAGATAGCAGTATGAGCAGCTAGGTGAAAGTGGATAGAGTTTCAAGTCTAAAGTCAAGAAGACTCATCTTCTTAAGTTCAAATCTAGTCTCAAACACTTAGTAGCCATATGACCCCAGATATGTCACTTAACCTTGTTTGCTTCAGTTTCTTCATCTGTAAAATGAATTACAAAAGGAAATGACAAACCATTTCAGTATTTTTGCCAAGAAAACCCCCAAAGGGTCAAAAACAACTGAACAAAAACCAGACTATAATATAAAATCAAGGAGAGATAATCTAAAGGATGATATTTGGTATAATAACATTGCTTAAAAAGTGGTGGGAAAATAAAAACAGGAGTGTTAATACATTAAAAGTATGAGAAATAGGCTGCTAGGTTCTCCCAAATATAAAAATTGTAATATTTTCCTACAGATTGCTGAAAATATACTTTTTCTGAATATAACATTAATTCAGGTAATATACAATTTTCTTACATAGTAACCATGAAATAACCCATAAAATGCAGTTACATAAAATAAAAGTATTAATGTGATTTTTCTTTCTAATACTTCCTTGTATTCTGTGTTCTTTTGTGCTAACATCTCAATTTTCAAAATTATTTCAGACAACATTCACTTTTCGTAACACATTACATTTATTGTATTATAGCACAATATCACACAGTAAATAAAATTATTAAAACAAAAACATTTTTAAACATGAATCTTATTTTCCACTGTGTTAGATAACTATGTGAGGGTATTATACAGTACACAATACTGCTATAAAGCTTCCTATCTTGGCCATCCTCTGAAAACCAAGGAAAAAATTGTTGGGACTTTAACTGATGCTGTTGGAAGACACCAGAACTCTTAATGTCTTGACATCATCTCCAACATTCCTATCCTTAATAGCTGCTGAATGACACTGGAGATTAAGTGCACCAGCTTGAAATATTCTAACAGAGACTGACATTTGATAACCTTAAGGATCTCAGAGTATGGAAACATAATAGAGGCAAGTTGACAAGATGATGGGATTCTGTGTATCTCTAACTAGCTGGTCAATTACGCCATGCCACTCTTCAAGCTTAGAAAATGAGTGGCATAATCTTTTTCCCCTACTTCACATAGCTAAATATGCATGGTTAGCAACCCATAAGTGAAAATAAAGTATTAATAAAATAAAAAATCACTGATATGTTTGAAGTCATGAAAATTAAATGTGGTAATATTAAGGCTTGACTGTATTTGAATCTGTATCTTCAAAGAAATAAAGGAGACCACATTTGATTTGGAATGCAAATAAACTAGAGTGAAGGACAATGTAGAACATTAGAAGCAAAAAACAATAATGCTAAAAGAAAATATGCTTTCTTTCCAAAGAAAATATCAAGATCTTGACGATAGGCTGAACAGAGCCAACCAAAGGATTACAGGTTTCCCAGAAATTAAAAAACTTGATCACCTTACTGCAAGAAATAATACAAGAAAACTACCCAGAATACTTCTGAGAAAAGTTAATACCATTCAAAAGAAATCATAAATGACCTCCAGGAAAAAAAAAAAAGCTTCAAATTTCTAAACCCCCAATGATTAAATTCAAGAAATCAATTCAGAAAAAAAAAGGCTCTACAAGGAACCGAAACCTATCATTTACTGTTCAATTATTTTTCAGTCATGTCTAACTCCTGAAGATCCCATATGAGGTCAAATTTCATGTCAAAGATAGTAAAATGGTTTGCAATTTTCTTCTTCAGCTCATTTTACAGTGAAGTAACTGAGTCAAACAGACTTAAGTAACCTGTCCAGGATCGCACAGTTGGTAAGTGTCTGAGACTAGATTTGAACTCAGAAAAAAATAGACTTCCTGACTCCAAACCTGTCCAAGTCTATCTATTGTACCATCTAGCTACCTACTAAGAACTTTAGAGAACTTTAAATAAAATTAAAGGAAATGCAAATATATTATAAGTTGATTCTGCATCCTTCATCACAAAATAGAAAGTGCAGGAAAGTGGAAATAGGGCACCCCAGGATAGAGTTAAGTGTCTAATGAGCTCAATTCAAATCAAAGACTGGAAATGAGGAGGAGATGACTTTTGTAATCTTTGAGGAAGAAAAGAGCCTGAAAGGGAGTGAGGAGGGAGAAAGGATCAAAAGGAAGAGGGGAAAGGTAAGCTTTGTTTTAACGGTGAAAAGAGGTTCTACTGAAGGATATTCCTAAGGGTGAAGAAAATATTCTGTGAAGGAAGATGAAGGCTTTGTACTAGATATCCTCTGGGGGATGTGGTGCTTTAAAAACCCCTCATCCTTACCTCAGAAGGACATGAATTGGAATCCTGGGGATATTTGACACTTGTTGGATAAAAGGGCATGGGTCTAAGGAGATTTTGAGACAAATGGCAAAAGAATTTACAATCCTGGTATTAAGTACCACTTGCATGGGGTCCTTCCTCATTGATGGAGATCACACTCTGTACCACATGGGGAGTGACAAGAGTTTGTGAAAGTGAAAAAAGAGTTCTCTTCAGTCTTAAAGACTCTTCAAGCTTTGAGAAGGATGATGGAGAAGATCAACCTTGATTCAGGTTGCTGAAGGAAAAAATTCTAAGAAGACATGAAAAAGTGACAATCTCCATCATGTCCCTATCCTCAGCCTATCATAATGGAGACTTCAGTGAAATTCCCTTTAGAAATGTACAGATAAATAGGAGCACTGGTATACTAAGGGTGAAACCAAAAATTGGTATAACCATTCTTGAAAGCAATTAGAAATTATGTTGAAAAAAGTTATTGAACTGTTCATAGCCTTTAATCCAACCACTAAAAGGCATACCACTACTATATAATCTATACAGCAAAGAGATCAAACAAAGGGGGAAAGGTCCTCCCAATAGTACAAAATATTTATATTAGTATTTTTGTGATGGCAAAAAAACTGGAAACTAAGGGAATACCCATTAATGAGGGGAATGATTGAAGATATTATGGTACATGCATGTAGTAGATATATTCCATAAGAAATGAAGAGCCTATCTCAGAGAAATCTGGGAAGACTTGCATAGACTTATGCAAAGTACGATAAATTGAACCATGGAACAATTTATACTATAATATCAACTTGTAAAAACAAACAATTTTGAATAAGAAGCTTGATCAAAAAAATGATCAGTCATGAACCAAACAAGAGGACCAATGATGAAGAAACCTACCTTCTAAAAGAGAAATGATGGATTACTATGCAAAATAAGACATTTTTTTTGAAACAACTAATTTGGAAATTTGTTTTGTTTGATTATACTTGTTATAAGGGTTCTGTAGTTCCCTTTTTCCCTCAATAGAAAATGGGAGGTCTTGGTAGGAAAGAAAAAAAATGCTTCATATTAGAAAAAATATGAAAAATAATAAAAATCATACAATTTAAAATATACACATATACACACATATACAAATATATGCATATTTATTATGTACAATTATGTATATTACAGTGCTATCCCATACAAAAAGTTATTTCCTAAAAAGAATTGGGTTCTTGCTCAATTAGAGCCTTGTTTCACCCTGTCCCTGATCCAGTTCTGATTCATGTAGCAACTGCCTTTTCTGTGCATTGAATTCCCTCTTTGGAAAGCAACTAGGAACAAGAGCAAATTGGCAAGTACGCAACTGTAGGCAAAAGATAAAATCTAGGAAATCTAGAACTTCTGGGTCTGTCATAGAATTGCTCATGATATTGAAATTGTAGGTAAAAGGCAAGAGAATGAGAAACTGAGGTAAAATCTTCTCAAGGCAAGGCAAAGTTGCAAGAGCAGGGCTGTCTTTTGCATCTAAAGCATTTAGCACAGAGCCTGACACATAGTGGCACTTAATTTTTTAACGATTGATCATTCATCCAAAAAAAAAAAATTGCAGGTTCATAAGAAAGCATATTTCATTCTAAGTCCCATTTGAACCCAATAAAGAAGGTTTTAGTATTCCATAGCCAAACAAATTTATCATGCCAACAGGAAGAGTGATGAGTAACCATTTTGGCAATGGCAAAATTTGGCAATTTTTGAAAAGTAAGCATAAAACACCATTTTAGTAATGAAATTAAATTCAATACAAAAACATTAGATCTTTAAGTGTCTGATATATGTGTTTATCTATATGAAAAGTAAGTTGTGTATGGCCTTCAACTTCTCCAGTGTTCCCAATGCCTATGTGACTTTTTTGGCTTTTTTATCTTTATATACACAGCACAGTACCTTGATCCGGTAATTCATACATATCTCTTGAGTCAAAGAACCTCTATAACTATTGAGTCAGAATTCCTTTCTGGATTATTTTTTTTAATACTTCCTTCCAATTAGCTTCAATTAAACCTACTTTTCCTCAATGAACAAGTATTAAAAATAAAATTTTCCTTATTTTTTTATTCAGTTATATTTTCTGTTATATTATAGCAACTCTAAACAACTAAAGTTACAAATTGCTGAATTGTGACCACACTTTCAATAGATAAAGAGTATATCCCTACACCTAGGAAATCTAAACTATTTCAATTTAGACATTATGGGCTAAATAGATTTTTGGGGACTAGTATGTGAACCTAAATACCAATTATAATAACGTTTCTAGAGGGAAAATACACCAAGAATTATAAACAACTAATTTTAAGAACACAATTCATAACTGGGAGACTTGTTTGTATTGCCACACAAGCCTTTTATTTTCATCAAAATTAGGTTAATTGTTCAATCTATGGTCATTCACAATTTAAAATATATTTAACTTCATAAATTCAGTATTAATTATAGTCATTCAATATAGGCTATGGCCTTTGACTAATTAACTTCATTGTTTTTTTCTTTTTTTTTCTTTTCCCTACAAGAGATTTCTAAGCCAATTACTTGTTTTGGTTGAATTGTAGTAACAGAATGTTACACTTTGTTTTCCAACAAAGAAAGGAAATGTTTATGCTTAAAATAAAAAATAAAAATAAAGATATTTTATTCAGTGAGAACAGCTTGACAAAATTCTGTCTTCAACATCTTAATGCCTTATACAAATCTACTCCAAACAGAGATCTGAATGTTTTTTGTTTTTTTTTCCCCATTTATCTGGTCTTTCTTCCCTCTTTAGAATATAAGCTTCTTGAGGAGAGGGCCAGTCTTTTGGTCTTTAATTGTATTCCTATTGTTTATCAAAGTGCCTGACATAAAGAAAACACAATATATTCTTGTATTCCATGTGTAAATTAATTACATTGTATTATAGACTAGTTTATGTATTTATTTTATGTAACTAATGTAATGGAAACTATTCCTTAAATAATGAACAATCCTACAAAAAATGAATCAGTGAAAACAAATGCAGATAATTGCAAAAAATAAAAATTTGCTAGCTCAAAAATACTAATAATATATTTGAGATAGAATATTAGAATTGAGTAGCAGCATAGTGTACTAGACAGAGTGCTGGACATGAGAGTCAAAAACAGGTTAAAATCTCACTTGTGATTTGTTATTTGTATGACCATAGATCATTTAACCCCTCCAAGACACAAGAAACTGCTTTTATCTATTAATACCTTCCAAAAGCCAGTCACCTGCAAAAGAACTACGATGACCTAGAAAAATTGCTTATAGAAGGGTTGCAATTGGGTGGGAAAGATCCTGGAGGCCATAAAAACAGACATTTAAGAACTTAAAATTTGCAAAGCATTTTGCAAAAGTTCACTGGTATAGGGAACTCCCAAGAAGAAATTTTCCCTACCTAAACGGGGAGACATTTTATTTTCTGTAATTTGAAATCATAGACAGTTACTTAGCTTACTTAGCTTCCTGAGACATGCTCAAGGTTAAGTGACTTGCCAATATGTATCAGAAGGGGAATCTGGTGCAGAGGCCAATAAATGTCTCACTCTGGCATCTCCACTTTATAGATGAGGAAACTGAGGCTCAAAGAAGTCAAATGACTAGCTCAAATTCACAGTACTCCTAAGTGAATGATCTTAACTTGAGGATTATGAACTTGTTTCTTTTTTTATGTGATCACTTTATCTCTCTCTCTCTCTCTCTCTCTTTATATATATATATATATATATATATATATATATATATATATATATATATATATATATATATATATATATATATATATATATATAATATATATCTCCTCTTTGTAATAGTACTCTCTTCATTTTATGCCTTTTAAAACATTATTCTGAGAAGGACTCCATAGGCTACACGAGCCTCCGGCTAAAAGGGTCCAAAGATACAGAGAGAAAAAAGTCCCTCACGCTCCTCTTTAGAGGGGTGAGTTTGAACCACGGGCCTCCCTGACTTTCAATGCTAGGGCTCTTTCCTTCTCGATTTCCAAACAACCTTTTCCTCGGAAATTCTTTTAAACCTGGCTAAATCACCTGAGAATTAGAGAAGCCTGGAGAGGTCACTCGGTTCCTGGTTCTCAGACACACGGACTCAACTATCCCAAGACACTGAAGTGAAAACTACTGTCGTCGAGAATACTACATATGTATATCGGTGATTTCAGAAACAGAAAACAAGTAAAAAGCATTGTTTTTTTGTTTGTTTAATTTTAAAAGCTCTTCTTAACTAAAACTTAAGTTTGCGTTCGGGCTTCAGATTCTCGTCGCCCTTTCATTTTGAAGCAGCAGGTGCAAGATAGACTCAGAAAATCGCCCGTTTCCAAATGTACCCGGCAGCGATGGCTTGATGAAGCGCGGACAGACACGAGGGACCGGGAAGCACGCGTGGAGTCGCGCGTCCTGCTGAATGCTTAGGGACGTGGTTGTCAGGGAGGTGCTTGAGGGAAGGGAGGAGGAGGAAGAGCCCAGAGAGGCGCCAGGCTGAAAGAAGCTGCTGGGGCAAGGAGCGGGGGTCGGCAACTAGAGAGGAGCGGAGCCTCGTGAGGCCACTCACCGGCTGCGGGGGCAGCGAGGTGCTCGGGTTGGATGGGCTTCCACCGCAGGGCGCTGTCGCTCAGCACCACATCGCAGCTCCTCCCGTTGATCTCAAAGATCCCCCGCTGCAGGATGCGCTCGGTCGTGGGCACTGGCAGCGTGGATGGAAGAAGCACGCGAGGTGGCCCAGACTTGGCTCTCACCGTCTGCTTCCCAGTCTCCGGACCCCCGGGCAAGGCGCTCACCCGAGCCTTGACCAAGCGGGGCATGGCGGAGCCTACTAAGGACTGGGTCCGGAGCAGGGTCCCGGCAAGGCCCAGCGCAGAAATCACAGCTGCGTTATTTCAAAGCGTCCGTCGTCGCCTTAGCAACGGCGTGCGCCCTCCTCGAGGGGGCGAGGGCGAGCTCAGTGAGTACCTTAGAAGGCCCGCCCCTCCCTGTGCCCTCTTGTGCCTCACGCTCTGCTGTCTTGGAAAGTACTTAACTCTACTGTACGGTTTTTGAAGGACCTAAGAAAACCTCGGCACACGCTGCCGCGTGTCAAAATCTGCTGCTTTGCAATTTGCATCCGTGGCTCCACTCTCTGACCTCTAGGGCTGAGCAGAGCAAATCTAATCCTTCTTCCAAGTTAGCTAGCCGCCATTGGCCCTTCACAAACACTAGAAAAGAATAGGTTTAGTGCAAACGAGATCCTGGGAGTAGAGGTAAAAGATAGGATATTTCAATTTCAAAGATCCAGACGTTAGAGGTGATGCTATTCCCAATGATTTCTAGATCTTAACAGTGATTGCTGTTAAAATAAAGAAATAAGGGCTAGAGTTGTAAAAGTTAGGGTGTTAGAAAGGTCATTTGCATAAATAATGAAAGCTCTGAGGGTACTGGCAAAGAATTAGTTAGACTGAAAGGCTAAGCTGTCATTTTATCCTCTTACGAGCCACTACCCCAGCATAAGCTTTCATCACCAATTTCCTGCCAGCCTCCTGATTGGTCTCCCTTTTTCAAGTTTCTTCGGAATAATATTAGAATGTAAATCTTCCCAACACAAGTGTTTGTTCTGCATTAGTAAGTCTTCTACTTTCGATATGTTCTGGAAACTAACTAGCTGTAACTATATATGCTGACAGTTATCAGTAAGTATGGGCATCCCAGATTTGTAGCTAAATACCTCTAACTTTTGACAAGTCATATCATCTCTCTGAGCTTTAATTATCTCATTTTTAAAATAAAGGATCTGGATAAAATAAGCTCCAGAGGTCTAAAATTCTATGTTTATGTTTGAGCTATTATTAAAATTCACCTTATCTGGAAGGAGCAGACTTCTCACGTTACCATAGATTTATGAGATTACCTAATTCACTTTTGAAGTATAGCAGAAACGTTAGCAAATAACTAGAATAATAATATTTGCCAAGAAAACCCCAAATGATGTCATAAACACTGGACTTGACTAACAGAATTTTAGAGGTAGAAGTAACTTTAAATATTATCTAATCTAACTTCTCTATTTTACAAGGATCAAGAAATTAGGTGACTTTATTGGTTAGTAGTAGAAACTAATCCTAGAGCAGAGATAGAATTAGAATTCAGCTCTCCCATTTCCCAGGCTGTACTTTTCCTACTGTCTCACCACCTTGCCTTTTAAAAGGCTGCTGAAATAAAGACCACTTATTTCCACAAAACAAGAAATGAGGATAAGGATTATCTCAGAGCCCAATCAAACTCTGAATGAGCCAGGGATTGGCTTTCAATCTTGAGAGCCAGCCAACTTCCTTTTGAATATCAAAATCTTATATGCTTGTCAAGCTGGTACATACATTGTTTAATGTCCTGAAAATGAGTAGCCAAGCCTCCAACTGAAGCTGAAAGCTGATTATCAGCATGATCGGCCCCCAGCTAGCTAATTTCTGAACAAGTAGCAAGCTTCAAGTGGGTTCAGTCCCCAGTCATTATTTTAAAAGAGCTGTTGTTCTCTAGTGAGTTTTGATTTTCCAATCAACTTTATTATTTACAGCTGACAGATGATCAATAAAACTAAAACTTCTTGGAAGACAAAAGCTTCATTTGTGATCCAAGCAAATAGGACAAAGTAATGGCTATTTCTTCTCAGCCAACTTTATACCAGACCCACAATTCTGACCATTATGCTCTTCTTCCCTTCTCTTTCTCCCACCTCCAAATTTGGATTCTGTTCTGTGGCTAACAGATAGATGAAATTTATCTTACCAAGAGCCATACCTCAATGCTTCTTCACTAATATCTTCCTCACCTTACCTATAAGTATGCACTTTTCTTTCTAAGTCCCCTTTCTCAATGAATGTATTTCTTAAAATTTCCTTCAAAGGCACAAGCAAGCATTCTCCAAGTACCAATCAATATATGGCATAAAACAATGATTTTGCTTAGGCTTTGGAAATTTGACCAGCTTTTCCTTAATAATAGTAATGATAATAGCAACTCAGTTTCATATATCATTTTAACATTTGACAAGTACTTTCTTCACAACATTCCTGTGAAATATGGGAATATATAGTATAAAGCATTATGATTCTCATTTTATAGATGAGGAAGCTGAGGCCTTCTGCTTCTGTGTACCTATGGCCATATATGAGATAGATTTTGAACCTGGTTGTACAGACTACAAATTCACCCTTTTGTTTTCATATCATAGATTTTTTTATTATTATTATCTCAGAATTCTCTCTGTGTGTATGTGTCTGTCTTTTTCTCTATCTCTGTTTCTCTGTTTTTGTCTTTCTGTCTCTGTCTCTCTGTTTCTCTGTGTGTTTCTGACTCTGTCTCTGTCTTTGTTTCTTTCTATTTCTGTTTCTACCTGCAACTTTCTCTGTCTCTCTGTCTCTCTGTGTGTCTCTCTTTGTTTTTTGTCTCCCCCTCTCTGCATCTCTCTTTCTCTCTCTCTCTTTTCTTCCCTTTTCATCTTGACCCCCTATAATCTGTATGAATCTGCAAATTAAATAACTACTCACATATAAGAATAGATAAAATATACAGGTATATTAGGAGTGAATAAAATATATCATGTGCTTTTTATAATAGCATATATCTAGATATCAGATGAAAGGAGAACCATTTTTAGAAATTCTATTATTCTAGATGAGCCTTGATTCACTTCTGTCTGATGGTTCAGATTTAGGACTGAAATGAAATGAGATATCTGTAAGCTACACAGTTTTTAACCAAAGGAAGTTTATTAAACAATAGCATGAAAAAAAATATTCAGTAAAGTCACATTGTAAATTCAATTGATCTAAGCTTCCCTATTGGCCATGATAATACTTTCAGTTAGAAGAATGAATTGAATCACATGACAATGGGAAATGGGGACTTCTTGTGAGCTGGACTTTTATGCTTTTTATGACCAGAAAACTCTGGTTTTGAGATTTAGTCCCCTGGACCAATTAAACTTCATAGACAATAAATTGCCTTCTTAGAGAAAACCCAGTTTGTGTGGCTGAAACCTTAATTTTCAGCTACAGATGGGGGGCCTCCTGCCATAGATCTTTACCACATCATTATAATAAATGTCTACTACAACTATGTAATATGATCAGGAATTGTCAAGCAACTATCCCAGACTTGGGAAGCTTCTCCATTTAAACTATGTCCTATGAGAGGTGCACCTAAATAGAGGTATTCAGGAAGGAACTTCTCAGTTTGAGACATTAGTGAGAGATAAAGAAAAGTAGAATTGAGCTACTTTATCATATTTCCAGCAGATCAGAGATAGTCTGATCCTCTTTATTATTACCAAAGCACAATGTAAGGCCAAAAGTCAAATGATCTTTTAAACCATCCTAAGTCTCCTAAAACAAATGTACATGAAATTATTAATCTTTATCTTCAAAATGATTCCTTTATTCCTGTTTCCAGATACAAATAAATTAATTTAATACTTACAAATACAAAATACTTACAAAATATTTTCTCTCCTAAAACTTGAAAATTTTCTATTCACTTTTTCCCTACATGTCTAACCCAAATAACCTTCCTTACTAATATCCAGTCAAGTGATAATCTCTCTTTGCGCTACCAAAGTGATCAATATAATGTAATTATGTATTAAAGCCCTTGAAGAAGTTGCTTTGTTTATTGGCAAGACCTAGAGAAACCAGAAAGGAGGGTTTTTTGTTGTTGTTCAGTCATGTCCAACTTTTCATGGGCCTATTTTGGAGCTTTTTTTGAAAAAGGTATTGAAGTGGTTTGCTATTTCCTTCTCCAAATTATTTTACAGATGAGGAAATTTCGGTAAACAAACTAAGTGATTTGCCTAAGGTCACATAATTAGGAAATATCTGAAACTAGATTTGAACTCAAGAAGATAAGTCTTCCTGATTCCAAGGGCAGTGCTCTATCCACCATATCACCAGAGCCTTGGGGAAATCTGGACCAACATCAGCTTACTGGAACCAGATCCATTCCATTTCCAGCAAAAAGTTCAAGGCCATTAAAACACAGGCAGAGAGTATAAGGGTTTGCTTCTAATGAGAACATCTTGATCATATTTTAGACTAGATCCAAATTTTTGCCTGAAGATGACATTTCTCAGTTTTTATTCTGCCACTTCTCTGAATTCTAAGAGGACAAACTGGCCTCTAGATCTAGAAGATGGCTGTCCATTTTACCAACTTTATTTCACACCACTTAAATTAGATCTTAAACCTTGCCTAGTTCACTTCAAAAAGCTCTCTGATTATTTTTTTCAGTGTGCTTCTAAATTGGCCTCTGTGGTTATAAAATACAGCCACTGCTTCTTCAATGTCACCACAGACAAAATATAATTTCCCAAAGTTTGGTGTTTTGGGCAAAAAAAATATTTGACTGTTCTTATCTTTCAGTCATTTCTGATGATAAGTGGGCATGTTTTCAAAATGTCAGAGGGAAGGTTGTTTCCCTTTCATGCTGAGTGTAGAATTTGCCAGGATCTTTCTGCTACTCTGACTCCTGCTACCTTAAAGGTAGAAGGCCATATGCCCCTACAAACAATAACAAAGAAAATACAGAAAATTTTGGAATCTAACTAAATTAATTGAACAAAATTTATCATTGCCCTTTGTTATTATTTCATATTTTCAATTCAGTTAGAACTTTTGTTGAAAGTGCATTGTAGGGTTATAATCAAGTTCTTCATCCCACCCACTTAAGCCAAATGTTCAGAAGAACTTAACATGTAGACTAAAGGTAATATTCATCATTCCTTTCTCCCTCATTTTAAGGCATCTTTTTCTAAATAGAACTCAATTTTAGATGAGCTGAAAGCAAGAATTGACACAAAACTTTTATTGTACAGAGCTAGGAAATGTACATTTAAATATGCAATTTGAGATAGAAACATGTATTAAGTATTTCTAAAATTCAGTATGTGCAAAATCAATGAATGCTAGCTCTTTAGATATGAAGCATAGAGGATGGAAATAATTTGCAAACAGTGATTTTAAATTACTTTAAAAAAATTTAATATGAGAAATTATTCAAAGAGGAAAAATTATGAGAAGTGAATATAAATAGTAGAGAGGATAGGGCTTGATGATATTTTTAAAAAACTTTGTAAAAAACTCGAAACTGTCCAAAAGTGAAACAGATCCAAAGGAGGTAGTGAATTCCTCTCCACTGCAGGACTCCTAACAGAGATTCAGAGATCATTTGCCTAGGATGTTGTCTATAAGTGATTCCTCTATAAATATAGGTTTTGGAGAGACAGGAAATATGTTAACTACTGGCAAGAGCATTGTATTTCAAAAGTCTAAGCAAATCCTGAATTTGAATCCTGGCTCTTCTACTCTTTGTACCAATTATGACCTCATGTCCATCTGCAACATGATAACCTCTAATGTTTCTCTCCCTCTCTGATGTCTGTCTATATTCCTGTGCAAATACACAAAAGGGGGAGGGACAGGTTAAATCAGAAATTTATTATCTAGATGAATATTTGTACCATAGTTGTAAAGATTATTTATATAGAAAGAACAAACTGACTAAAGTTTTCTAGATGGAATGAGATGTAGCTTTTCTGTCATCACTTAAGATAAGCTGAGAGGGATAGACTTAAATGCATTAAGGTTTGTTGTTACCACTTTGTTCTTTATTTTTGAAGACCAATGATATCACAGGGTGATGTCTTGCCTCTTGCATAAATCAAATTTTAATGAGGTAGAGTTGTACAAGATTGTCAGTCTCACTTGCTCTTTCAGAGTCATTGAAGATCAGTGGCAACACATAAATCAGGAGGATTGTGGATGGCAGTGGATGAATGACCTTGGTGTCTCTGTGGACTAACTACATGATAAATTCCAGTCAATACAATGGTTAAGAGAGAGATATGTCATAGTAGAAAGTGTGCCAAACATGAGGTCAAGAAAAACTGGGTTTAAGACCTATCTCTGAGATATATGAACTGTGACCATAAGTAAGTCATTAAACCTCTCCAAAAAGGTAGACAACTATTTAAGAATAATATAGATATTCTAAAGACAGTTCAGTTTGAAACAAAATTTAAAATTGCAGAATATCCCCAAAAGACAATGTATTTAAAGAAATAACTGATCTGTACCAATGGAGTTTCCATACCAGGAAGATTCTTCCTGGAGGCAGCTAAAGGAAGAAGCCTGAACCTGGAGTCAAGACTGGTTCTAATCTAGCCTCAGATCATGGAGAACTTGTTTAACTTTATTGCTTGCCTCAATTCCCTTAGTGTAAAATGAATATAAAATAGTACCTACTTAGGAGGAGGAGGAGGAGGAGGAGGAGAAGGAGGAAGAGGAGGAAGAAGAAGAGGAGGAGGAGAAGTAGTAGTAGTAGTTTGATGAAATCACTGACCAGACCAGAAGGTGGTTAAACAAAGAAAGATTATAGATTTTCTTTTTTGTCATTCTAATGAAGCAGAGTAGATTTTCCTTTTTTCTGGAATGAGAGAAAGGTAATTCTGCTTGGAATAAAAAAGTAGACCAGATCAGAAGTGGCAGATACACTGTTGTGGGCCACATGGGGTCCTCAACACTTCAAGTGCTCCCCAAAGAAGATTAAAGAATAATTGGTAAAGATTTAACAAAATAAATATACAATAAAATACAAATAGTAGCATGTTACAAAAACAAATTAATATATAGGCCTATGCATGGATTAGTGATAACCATTTCTATGTAAGTCTTACACTACTAAACTATTTGACATCTCTTATCTATGCGAAAATAAGTATAATCACAATAGTAATTATATTATGGAATTCAATCTGTCTGTCTCTCAATCTCATCAATCAGCTATACCTAACCATATAAAGAGAAGTTTAGGTAGTGTGAGAATAGAAAGATATTGATATCTTACCTCTTCAAAAAGATTGAGAGCTTATAATGATTCATTGTCTTATACAATATCTATATATTGTTGTAATTTTACCACCAGAATTGTACACTGCACAGTGTTGACACAAAGTTAAAATCTTATGTGTTATAACTCCTCAAGAGTAAAAATTATAAACAAGAATAAACTGCCAATGGACCAATGTGTAATCATATTGCTACAGTAAAAAGAGACCCAGATTTGTATTCAGAGGAATTGTATTCAAATTATTCTTATTCTGACTCTTACTACTTGTATGATGTTGGACAGGTCACTTAATTTCTCTTTGCCTCAGTTTCCTAATTTGTTGAATAAAGGATTAAAATTTGACAGCTCCTAAAATACCTTTTATTTCTAGGTGTAAATTTCTATGTTTTTTCTGGAAATATTTTAAAATGATATATGTTCATCTATTAATTGTTTTCTATGTACAAAACAGGATGTCAGAAATTGTTGTTCACATATATTTTACTAGAATAGAATCTCAGCTATCAAGGAACAGATTATAGAATCTGATCATGATATGGACTTTGAGGTAAAGGTAAAGAGATCAAAACTGTACAATCATTCTAATAGGCCAATACTGAATTTACATTAGAACTTCAGGTACTTACAATCACAAGAGAAAATACAGTAATAGATTTTGCCCAAAGAGAATCAGATGAAAGCCCAAATTCCAAAATTAAATTCAGTTCAATTTAACTATTAAAATTCAGAACCTATTATATTTTAGGCACTGTTCTAGGCCTTGGGGTTCCAAAGATAAAAACAGAATAAACTCTAATTCTAAGAAATTTATACTCTGCAAGATCAGGAGTATGAGTAGAGATGATTTAAAGATGGATTTAATCTCTGTCAATCCAATACTAAAACAACAGGTGAATTTGATAATCTCCCATAAGAAATTAGTAAAACAATTATTTAAATAGCAACTCTAATCAAGAATTAAACTAGTTAATCAAGGTAGGAAGTGCTAGTTTTTCATCTTCTTGGTGTGATTCCATAAGATGATACAATTTTTCAAGACTTTCTCATTTTTGATAAATGAGTTCTTAATGCAGTGGAGTTTTACTTGGAGTCAGAAAATCTGAATTTATTTCTGTCTCTTAATTGTATTATCTTGGACAAGTTCTTTAATCTTTCTAGGTTGTACCTCTAAAGTGATGAGTTTAGATTAGAAGTTCTATAAAGTATTTTTGGGCTCTAAATCAAGATTCTGGCATTAGTGTTCCCATTGGAAAAGTATATTTTTTGTACTTGAATCAATTTTACAGGAGTGATCTCTTCAATAAGTCTTTAAATATTTAAATTAGGTTAAATGGCTAAATAAATTATCTGTGTTAGAGCCAGTGTATAAGAGTTTGGATATTGGCTCTGGTCCTTCCTACATGACCTTCATAATATATTGTGCACTCTTTTGCTTGAAATGAAAAATCAGAGTTTGTATTATAGGTAGTATATCATCTTTCCAGGCTGATTTTGTTGCTACTGTAGGCCTTGCTGAAGAATAAACAATAATGCAAGTCTTTAGAGTGAAAAAAAGTAGCTCAACCAATTGTTTTAATTCTGATTTTTAAAATTCAATGTTAAGGACTACTTAAAGTTAAATACAGACTCCTAGATATTTTTGTGGCCTATTCATATTTCATTGATTTTAGATATCATCTTCAAGATCATTAAATGCACAAAGTCACTAAATTGCATTTTCCAAAATTGAATCACAAAAAGAGATCTCTTTAAAAAAATGTTCTGGAAGCTTTGTTATTTATCTGGCACACACATACATATAGTTGAATGTATGCTTTATAGAATCTGCATAATTAAAGAATTCTTCAAATCATCTTTCATTTTATAAGAACAGGTATTCTTTCAATAGATTCAAGTTACTACCCCCATTATGCTTCCCTTAGAATACAATTTAATGTGATACAGTGGACAAAAATAGGTGTCTAATGGCCAGACTTCTTGTGATGACCCTTTATAGATTAGACTTCAAACAATAATCTCATCCCTGTCCTTTCTAGGTGATTAAAATCAGTCAAAGCTTATGCTTTAGTAGCATAACCTTAGAGAACCTCAGGCCTCCATTAATATAGGATGTTTGATGCTATGTGTTGACATTTTTAAGAGTGATTTATCCACTAAATCTTTGAATATTTTGAATTAGGTTAAATGTCAAAATAAATGGTCTCTGTTAGAAGACTGTATTTAAAGTAAATAGTTAAGAATTTGAATACTGGCTCTCTTCCTTCCTACCTGACCAAATTTGGGCAAGCCAGTCAACTTCATTATGATGGCCTCAGTTTCCCCATAAATAAAGGAAACAAAATAAGGTAAGTAAAATAGATTGATAATTTCTAAAGTCCTTCCCTTCTTTAAGATCTATGAAAATAAAGGGTATTTAGATAATGACAATAATAAAAGGCATTTGAAATGTTTAACATCCAAATCTTTCTATGTTCTTTTTAGACAGCATTCTATTAAATTATCTTTATTTGGGGATGTGAACTTTATCTCATGGTTTATTTATCTGTAACCTACAAGAAAATTTAATTCCCTGCTATCAATAGAAAGATATTACAATCCTCACTGACATCAATGGTAAAGTATTAGCATATCTCTTGAGAGTTGTAATATCCTTTCATTGACGTCAAAGCAAAGATACTTGTTTAACTGACATAATTTAAATGGCACTCTAAACTTAAAATACTTATATTTCAAGTTTATGAAACTGAACATATTAAAGGTAAAAATAAAGTCAAGATATTTAGCTGCCATTTGAATTTTCTAAATGAATCCCCCTAAAGGAAATATTAGTTCTTTAGTAATTTTTAATTATCTAATAATACTAGGCCTCTTGACTTCCCTTTTTCTGCTAATGAAACTTCTACTTCTCAAATATTAAGTTATAAAACCAGGTACTTTTCTTTGATTCCCTCCTTTCCCTCAAGAACTATACCCTACCATACATCTCTCAAGTTCTGACTCATAAAGTACTTTTTGAACGATTTAATACCTTGTCCTTTTCTTAAATACGTCCTTTCTCCTTCAATTATATTCTTTTAACTGCATTCTTCTCCCACCTTTCAAATCTTTTTTCTGTTTCCTTCATTTTCTTCCTCAAATTTCTAATTGTGGGTGTCTCCCACAGCTCCACCCTCTTGAAATTCCCTTGGTGGTCTCATACTTCCCCTTGGGTTCAATTATCACATTCTCAAAGAAGACTTTTAAATATTTTTATCCACTCCCTCTATCCTCTCTGAAACTCATATTCCTATTTTCATCTGCCTGCTTTATATCTCCACTTGTATTACAATTGGCACCTCAAACTCAACCTTTCCAAAACTGAACTCATTTTTTCTTCCCTATATTTGCTTCTTCTTCCTTGTTCCTTATTTGTATTGATAGCATCACCAATCTCCTAGTCAACTCAGACTTAAAAAATCAATTTGACTCTAACATCCATTATCTTCCATATCCATTTCTAATTTTATTGTTTACTCCTTTCCTTTTACTCATCTTGCCAACATCCTATTTGGGATTCCTCCCCCCTGGGTTATTATAATATATTTTAGCTTGTCTCCCTGTTTTCTATCTCTTTGCTCTATCTGTTGTTTGTTTGTTTTCATTTTTTGTATCTCTAGTTCTTGGCACAGTGCCTGGCATATGAGATATGCTTAATAAATGCTTGCTGACTGACTGCCCTATATTCTTCACACATTTGCCAAAATAACCTTTCTTAGTCACAGATATATCAATGTAAATTACAACTCAAACATATTCAGTGGCTCCCTTTTGCCAATAAAAATTTAAAATACTTACTAAGAACATTTAAGATCGTCCATAATCTATATGCCATTATAGTACTTCCCTTCACACACTCTACATGTAAACCAGACTGGGACTAGTAGCTGTTCCCCAAGTCCTAAATGCTGCCTCCCCTGTTTTCTCATATAAACAGGCCACATACGATGCCTAGACTACATTTCTGTTTTTTCTCTGCACTTATGGAATTTTTTTTGCCTTAAATATTTCATGACATAGGAAGAATGCTACTTATGATATTGAACTTTTTCTTAACCTTATGTTATAAAATAGTTCACATCATGAGGAAAATGTCACAATAAATATTTGGTATTGCTGCAATTAATAACTATCTCTTCTTCCTTGTGTAATTATGTAGCTATGACTTGTACAGCCATAGTTCCCATTACCTTGATGTATTCTAATTCATTTTGTATTTCAAAAGGAGATTAATTTAATCATTTCCCAGGATTAACTTATTATCATGAATCTAAATGTTATAAAGCTTACTACTTGAACCTAAGGGTTTCAAATTGGATAAGTAACACCACAAAATTATCCTTTTGTGAAGCAAAATGAGATAAGCTAAATTTTCTTGAAGACTATCTCTGTTCTCCTACAACCCCAACACTCTATGATAGCTGTTTTTGGGAGAGGTAGCTAGCTGGTCAAAGCAAACTGAGTGGCTCAAGTTTAATCAAATGAATTAACATGCAAAATACTTCACAAACTTTTAAGTGCTATATAAAAGGAATCACCATAATCATTATTAATCATTATCATAATCTTCATTATTTTAAAAGAGAAAAAGGTAAGAGAAAACTGTTAGAAAAAAATTAAATGTCATACAGTTATGAAAGTGCTGCATGAGAATTAAATATAAATGTGGTTTTGGGGAAAAATACTACTAAATAACTGCCATAGAATTTCAATAGATTGTGAAGTGTGTAGGAAAAGAACTTAAGGATGGGTATCAACTAAGGGACAATTTAACCTTGCTTTTAAATTAAGAGACAGGCATGGACTTAAATGTTTAGATGATTAGATTTCATCTTGTATAAATTAGAAATCAGTCCAACAAACATTTAACACTTTATATATTTAAAATATTTTAGAAGTCACCAACAACCATGGATATAAAAAGTCATGTAGCTATTTTTATGGAATGTCCAGTCAATTTAATCCAAATTATTGAATCACTTGGTGAAAGGAGAAGAATAAGAGAGAAGAGGAAAGTGTCAAAGTTTGGGGGAAGGGCGAGGAAGAAAATAGAGGGAAAAGGGAGGGGCAGCTAGGTGGCACAGTGGAAAGAGCACCAGCCCTGAAGTCAGGAGAAATGAAATTCAATTCTGGTTTCATAAAATTAACACTTCCTAGCTGTGTGACCCTGGACAAGTCACTTAACCCCAACTGCCTCAACAAAAAGCAAAAAAAAAAAAAGGAAAAGGGAGAGGGAGAGGGTAAGAAAGGGGGCAAAAACAGGGAAGAAGGAAGGAGGGATAAAAGGAGAGATAGGGATAAATGGGATAAAGAAAGGGGAAAATAGGGAAGGGAAGAGGGAAAAGAAAAGGTAAGAAAGGGGAAAAGCAGTGAGAAAAACATGAAAGAAATTGAAAGTCAATTGTCAACTTGTAACATTTGAAAACAGATGATTACTTTAAACATGTATACAATAGTGACTTCTAGTTGTATGATTCTTGACAAGAGTCCTCTTAAATATAATCGCTGACCAAGTGCCAGTATCACACTATACAAATCACTGTGGATCTAATGCTGACATTTCTTTCCAAAGGTATTAACAAGAATTCCTAGCCCCATTGCTCTACAAGATGTTGAATTGGCTCTTATAGTGATTTAAATAAGATCCTTGAATTATCCATTGCATTTGTTATTTTGTAAGACAAAGAGAAGAAACAATTTTGAGATTTTTAATTAATTTAAGTAACAATTAACAATTTAATTAAATTAAGTAACAAATCTATAAAATAATTTAAATCTGCCATCAAAAATTATTTTAATCTTCTACAACATATTAAATTTAGTGAATTTTTATATTTTATAAACCTTTGTTAAAGGACAAAATTCCTTTATTTCTGATTATTAAATGAATAATAAATTATTTTTAAAACTTTTAGAAGTTCATTAATTGCAAAGGTAATGAATGACCTTTGCTATCCTGCTGTAAAAGTATAGAAAGCTGAGGGTTTTTTAATGTGTATATATTTATATTTTGTGTGCATTTATATTTTGATTTTTAAAAGTTATATTGTGTTGATTTATTGAACTTTAAATTCTAGTGAAAAAAATTTGGAACAGTAACATCTCTCTTGATTTATCTTTATTGATATTTTATTTTTAAAATATTAGAAAATAATATATATGCGAGTATAAATTCAAATCATGATTTAAGTCAACTGAAACTAACAGAATTTTTGTTTAAAATGAATTATGCACTAGATCATATGCTTAAGTCAAGTTTTATCTCCAATCAAATGTTTATATCCTAGTTATTAAAGACAGAGAAAATGGGTCACTATCATGTTGTTTGATAATTTGCTCAGCTGGTTTTTGAAGCCACCAGCTCCTGCTGAAAATAATTCTTCAGAGCATTTCCAGATTAAACAAGTAGGTCTACAGCAGCTTATCCTGATGAGTAATGATTGTTCAAGATGGAGTAAACTGGAGCTTCAAAGTATATGGAATGAAGATGAGGAGGAAAACAACCTTTAGAGTAAGAAAAAATATTTCAAACTAAGCAATAGTTATCTATTTTTCACACTCTTTTTAATGACTAACTTCACTTTTCCCCCACAATTTTTACTTCTGTGTCTTATGATTCCTCCTGAATGCTATATATAGGCTTTTATCAATTGTACTAACTCTAAGAATTGTATTTCCCCTCATTAATTAGGGATGGCAATTCACAAATGAAAAGGGAATGTAATTGAAAAGGTTTCTCATGGTTTGAAAATGCCTTCCAAATATTCATTAAACATTTAAGCAAGTAAATTTGTAGAATATGTTCCTGACATTGGCACTGGTTCTGTGGTATTTCTCTCATCAGATGGAAGGACTGTGTGTTATGCAGAGTGCATTCAGTGCATTCATGCATAAACAATATCATTTTCATAAATTAAAACCTCCCCTGCAGAAGAACATCTGTGCCTGCATTTGAATAAAAGATGGTGGCATGTGAGTTGCCCCCTGACTGACTAAAAGAATCTTTCTTTTAAAATAAAGTGATATAATGGAAAAAATAGAAAAACATTTAAGTTTTAACTTCTTTCATAAAAATGATAGCAAACTTGGGTAAAATTAACTAAATTTTAAAATACATTAATGAAGTGCATGAAATATTCTTTAATAGTTTTCTTCTACTCATGATAGCAACAGTTATTATGTTTCTTATTATTTTTCAAGAATAGGTCCATTTCTAATTGCAGATAAAACTAAGCTGTTGAAAAGAAATCTGTAAGTCTATATATTAGTGTTTGCTTCATGATCTACCAGACTGAAATAGTGGCAATTTGTAAATATTGAGTCAGTGACATGTCTTTTAAGATAAGAAAAATGAAAGAAATATTAAACATAAAAATGATACCTTGATTCATATTTGACAAATCTGGTTCCCTTTAATTGAGAAACATTTATTTAGGATGAACATGAGGCTAATTCAAATGCATTCCATTAATTTGAGGAATAATATAAAAAAAAACAAAATATAAGAAAATATTTAAAATTATTCCCAGTTTTTAAAAAAATTTTGAAATTGTCTTTATTGATATTGTTGCAGCCTGCATAGCTTCATTGATGATATTATTAGGATAGCTAATTGTTTCTGTCCATTAGATTACTCACATTTTTCTGGAGCAGCTTGCTAAATGAGGTCAGCTTTCTGGAACCTCTAAATCACCAATGAGAAGGAGATTAAAGGAACATGCTTGGGAAAGGGAGTAACTATCCAATGTGGCATCCACTTCATAGTGGAAACAATGGAGCTACTAATGACAGTAATCAGAACACGGTAGTAGGGCCAGGACATTAGTGCCAAAATGTTATTCCCCAGAAACCTGTCCTGTCAGTCAATACATCGAGGGGAAAGGCAAGTGCCAAGCAGTTTGGGAGTGGACTTAAAAACTGGCAGGCTCATTTGCTATAGTTTGCCAGTAGTTTTAGGTTTCTGAATTCATAGGGTGGGACCAGGAAAGCCAATACCTTACTGCTTTATTTTAAAGCAAAGAAACAGTTTTTCCAAGCATAGGTATTACGTTCCCTGCTAATTTATTGGACATAGTTTAACCAGAAAAACCTATACTCCTTTCTCCTGCAAAGTTTATATTTTTGATAAAATAATGTATTTTTTTGGATAGGAACAGAAGCTCTTGGGGACAGAAGAGACCTAAAATAATCTATGTGTCTTAAGATGAGTAACTGAATCCTTTTAGGTGATTAACAATGGGAAAGAGTACATTAGAAAAGGTTAGATACTATGGCAATGATGTTTACCCTGAGTTCTTTCTTTTTTATCTAAAAGTGATTTTTGAGGTTGAGCACCAAATTCTAAAGGGAATGGTATGCCCAACTTTGTCAAATAAATAAATAAATGGTTTTGTCATTGAAATTGTTTGGAATGTGAAAAGGGGATTTTGTTTTCACATTTCAAACAACTGTAATTGCATTTGTGTGTTTCTAGCCTCTGGGATATCTTGTTGAAATGCCTAGGAATAAAAAAAAAATGAAAGCAAAAGAAAATATGGAGTCCAGAACTTTTTCTAGTTCATTTTATTCTACAAATAATTAATGTTGCACCTTTTATGATCTCACCAAATTAAACAATAATCCCATAGGAAATGTTTACATGAAGGGAAAGAACACCTTTAAGAAGAAATTCAACAATTGATCGAACATCCAATACTATTTTATTGCAAATGATGAATGTTTTCTAAAATCCCAATGTGCATTACACCATAATATACAGGATTACAAACAAAATTACAGTACAAATTGATTCCAGTTGAACCAGCATTACATTTCAGACAGCACTTATTCTGAACTGCATTGTACATGCAATAGCTATTGTTCTAATTATGGATTAAATGGTTCAAATTTGTTTTAAGCTACTGTACTAATTGACTACGATAGGTATAAAGCCCAACATTAACAACCTGATTCATTTTAGGTTCAGATTCATAAGATGAATATATGACAAAACACGATTTGTGTATGTATGTATAAAATCATGCATTTATTTTGTCTGGAAACATCAATATTTTCAAATTCTCTGTAAAATCATGGAATGCAAAGCAGTATATGACTAAAAAGAAACAGTGCAAATTGTATGTGATAGTCAAGCAGCTTTTGATTTCAAAAAAAGGGTGTTGGCATTTGCTTAAAATATTTATATACAAGTTTGTGCAAGTAATGTGTTGAACTGATATGTTTTGATAGAAAATAAGTCTTTTGTGTTTGAGTCAAACTTGAGAGCTATGATTCTGGTTTTTATCATAGGGGGAAAGACTTTAATGGGAAAGAAACTGCTCAAATTGTGCAATTTTTACAAATAGGAAAGAAGTGCTAAGGCAACATAATAACTTTCTAAGCACTTTTCTGCTGGTTTAAATTATTTAAATTATTTTGTATAAATTAGATATAATTCTACTTTTCCAATATGTATAAAAATTGATGAAGCTGCATGGTTTTAAAATAGGAAATCCACATTATAAAAAGTCATTAAAAATTCTGTACAAAATCACAACAAAATAATTCAGCATGGGAAAGGTAACAAGTAGTAAAATGTTGGTTGAAAAATATATATTTATATATATTTTAATTGGCCCATTTACTAGTTTAAAAATTGCATAGATCCTAATTATTGCTTGTGATTTTGTTATCTGATCAGATAGTTAATATGATCTGAATACAGCTACACTAAATTGACAGTGTAGTTTCTTTTTTCTTTACTTTTTCTTTTTTTTTTTTCTTTAAAATAGAGGAGCTATAGAAAATAATACATAAGATAAACAGGAACTTTGCATCCCTGTTTCTCCTAAAGGCAGTAAAGACAATAAATACATATATCACTTGAAGCGTGGAATATTTGCACTTTGCAGCAGTGGTACCCAAAGGGCTGCCCTTTGTAAACAAGACAGTCACTGTAAGCACAGTTGATTCGTTTTCCTTCTGATCATAAAATCGATGCGACTCTTCAAGGGTTAATCGTGAAAGATGGCATTGAGCTGGGCACTCATGACTCGCTCATGATGTGAATGGCTATCATAGGACATAATGTTGTCTATTGGGATCTCACAGCGGGGAGCAGCAGTGCCAGAGAAGATTGATCCATGGCCTTGGGCTCCTGCCAGGGTCGCTGCAGGATAGTGCATGGTAAAGGCATAATTTTTGTCAAACTCGGTGGAGGGTTCATGTTTGAAAGAGAAATTCCCATTGATGCTGAGTGGTGGACTGAGGGGTCCGTCAAAGGAAGGGCTGGTGCAATCAGTGAGAGTACTTTCGAAAAAGGGCTCTAGGGCAGCCCCATAGGAGTGAGGCGGCGGCTTTACGTGGAAGATATGGGAGCTGTCCATGGTTCCATAGGGCGGGCTGGGAAGCCCGGGAGATTGATAAGAATAAGGATGTACCGAGAAGGAAGCACTGGCTGATGGTAAATGGGGTGGCATATCCTGGTTTTGTTCCGGCAGGAAAGTCCGAGGGTTGAGCTGTAGGCAACCAGCTACCAGGTTGGTGGTGGGCTGGGATAAACCTTTGCAGAGGGTCTGTACGAAAGACACTAGGTCCGGGCTCTTACCAGAGCGCAGTATCTCGGAGAGAGCCCAAATGTAGTTCTTGGCCAGACGCAGAGTTTCGATTTTGGACAGTTTCTGAGTTTTGGAGTAGCAGGGCACCACTTTGCGCAAATTGTCTAGTGCAGCGTTTAACCCATGCATGCGATTTCTCTCCCGGGCATTAGCCTTCATGCGCCTCAGCTTAAACCGCTCCATCCGGGCCTTAGTCATCTTCTTCTTTTTAGGACCACGTCTCTTGGGTTTTTGATCATCGTCTTCCTCTTCCTCCTCCTCTTCTTCTTCCAAGTCTTCTTCTTCGTCCTCTTCCTCAACCCCGTTCCTCAACGAGTCCTCCTCCGGGTTCATGGCTTCAGGATCGTCATCCTTCTTGTCCGCTTCGTGCTCCTCATCTTGAGAACTAAGACACTCATCTGTCCAGCTCGGGGGACCCTGGGGCTGAGGCTCCCCCATTAGCCCGCTCTCACTGTATGATTTGGTCATGTTTCAAGTCCTACATTTAATAGGAGAGACCAAAAAGAAAGGGGGGAAAGGGAAACACCATATTCAAAGGAAAGAAATTAAATCCCCCACCCCACCTCAATACTGTATTCTAAATGCTTGTGTAAGGAAGAGACCAATTAATCAAAGCACTGAATTCCCGGGGGACTGGACAAATCCAATGTGTTATATTGGCATGGTGTAGCCTGTATTAGTGTGAATATGTGTGTATGCACTTCTTCTTAAGAGTGTTTATAGTGATTAAATGTTTGGGTGATGTGATGAAAATAAATTAAATACATATCCATTTTTAGCTATTTCATATGTATCAGCATGTGTCAGAGTCCCTAATATCTCTGCAAAAATGTGTCGTGTTTTAAAAAATCTTAATTCTGTCCGTTTCTCCTATTAATAAAATGATTTAAGTTCAAAATATCAACATTCAATTTGCCTGCATTTGGAAGTGAATTTGATATTATATGTAAGGAAAATTAATTGGAAGACGGAAAAAAGTTTCCAAAATTAATTTTATCATCAATAATAACAAAAAGTGAAAACAAAAGTAACTAGCTTTTTCTCTTAGTCCTATCCCCACCTAAACACTGAATCTCCAACATTTTGCAAAAGCTATCACATCTTCATAAGTGTTCAGGTCAAAGCAAAGAGCAGTTCTCTTGTGCCCGGGATCAGGTGCAGAAAGCTCCTCTTTAATAAACAGCCCATTGAAATGTTCGGCCATCCTTTTATGGGGGCTTTTGAAAGTTCTGCTCAAACCTTTTCTCTTTAAAAGATGGAATAATTATAATCTTTCACCCCTCTACAATGATCAGCAGTGGGAAAGTCGCTGCTTCCAATAATGAAAATGAAAGGCTTCAAGTGAAATATAGGACTCCAATAGTGAAGCTTGCTCGACTGCTAACAGGTAGCAGCAACTGCAATTTCAGCTCTCTTCTCCAACTCTTTACCTCCAAATTAAACTACCTCAGAATCCGCTTTTCTTGACGGGGAGTGGGTGTGCAGAGCACGATTTAAAAGCCTCTTCAGGTTCCTTTGCCCAACTCAGGAAAAAAAAAAAATCTTGCCTTCAAAACCCAATCCCTTTATACTTGTTTAGAAAAAACAAAACAAAACAAAACACCAAAACATGGAAAAATAGAAGGAAAAAAATTGACAACAGGAGCTAGTTGTATGAATGTGTATAGGAAATCATAAAGTTATAATAATAATTGTTATTTTAGGTCTTTGGAAACACTGAATTGATATAATCTCAGAGGGTTCTCTCCGCCCTCCCCCCAAAAAACAAAACAAAACAAAACAAAACCAAAAAAAAGACACAAAACTGTCTTCGGTGTTTAAGCTGTACATGCTGTAAACCAATACTTGAGTGCGTGGGTATTTCAATAGACACAAGGCATGTATGTGTGCTCTAATGCTGCATTTGAGGGGATGAAACGAGAAGAATCATAATTACCTGCGTTAGTTAATGTGTCCTTTGCAGTGATCGTCTCATAACCCTGTTAACTCCCGGGATTCTCTCCTGTGAGGGACTGAATTCTTGTTTCTGGGGGGCTGTGCTCTGGGCTCTCAGGTTATATAGCGGAGTTGGTGATGCTAGGAGAGGGCGGGTGGGGGAGGAGGAGACCCAGGAGCTGGTTTGTAACGCCCAGCGCCTGCGCACGGGTTCTGACTATCTGCTTTCCCCTCCCTGCCTACAGCTTCCCTATGCTCCCGCCCTCCTCTCCTTCCAGCTCGACTCCTACTCTATGTCCTTTCCTCCCTCCTTCTCTCCCTCTCTCCTCTCCCGCCCCTCCCCGAACTCTTCTTCTTCCTCCCCGGCATGCGCCATATGGTCTTCTCCGTCAAGCAAAGGGCCCGGGTGCCACGTGACCTACCCATTTGTATTCCGTGGAGCGCTCCATTCTGGCCCCTTTGTGGCCAGAAGAAAGTGGCCCATCTGTCGCCAGTTAGAGACTCCGCGGACCTGTTTTTACCCGCAGGAGAGATTAACCCTTTAGACAGCAAAAGGCGAAGAAAAAAACGAAGGGGGAGTTCCGGGGAGAGGAGTGATGAGGGCGGGGAAATGAAGCTAATGAATGCTCAGTGAGGGGCGAGGTGGAAGTATAGAACTGGGACAGTGGTGAATAGTTCAGGAAGGGAACCGTGAGATCAAGGTGGCTCTACTCTAGTTTCTCCTCTCCCCATTGACCACATGAACGCTTTTTTCTACTGGAGATCCTGTTTGTCTTCATGTCCTTCCTCTCTCGGCAACAGCTTTCCCTGCATTTGCCTTCTTTCCTTCCTTGATATCTACTCACTTTTACTGCTCATTTTCCCTCATCGCATATAGAATCCTCTAGGGACCCGTTAGATATTGGTGCTGAGTTTTGAGAACAGTTAAAGATGCCTTAGCTCTTGTCGGTTCTAACTCTTTTCATGAAAGAGCCGCCCCAGGACTAGAGATTAATGGCTCTTCAAGAACATGATTTTTAAAGAAGTACAGCATCATTTTGGTACACTGTAATCAATCCCAGTGGGCCTGAAGGAATGCTTCTGGGAGTACTAAAGTATTAAGCATGCCTCTGAAGCCCTAGTCCCCGAATCAGTTGCAGAGGGAAGACAACGTGTATTTCCGCGGAACCGGGACCAGGAGAGACTACTACTAGCACTACCTGCTTTCTTGAAGAAAAAAAAAAAAAAAAAAAAAAAAAAAAATCTGGCCTGGCGTAAAATGTGTGCGGTTTTTTCTTCCTACAATTTTTACATTACACAATTGCCATTGGATTCGCATTTGTAAATATCTTGCTTCACAAACGTCTTTTAAAAAAATAATAAAAATGAGATGTGGTGGGTATTCATTTATTCATTTAGATATTTAGATTTAGGCTATTTTTTTCTATATAGACCATTTCCCTTTCTGTTGGGTGGAAAGGCTGGTTCACCTACATTTGTTCTGACAGTCATTCACTTTTGATTTGAACCTTTGCAAAAGAAAGCAATCCCGAAAGCCCGAAAGTGTTATGCTTTTTAGGGGCTTTACCAGGACACAGATTCACAATTAATCATAGAATTATCCTGACTAGTTTTGAATGATTCACTTTATCAGTCTATTAGTTACCACCAAATCAGGTTCAAAGACTGACTTGGGAGGCTTAGCTACTCCTTAGCACACCTCCTCGGGCCAAAATGTCCGCAGCTAAACCAGGAATCCACTAGAATGTTTTGCACTTGAATAGATTATTTAAAGGTAATTGCCCTTAAAGCTCAGAGTTCGCAAACAATTGTCTTGGGAGTTGAAGGGAAGGGGACGTTAGGGACCCCGAACGTTATCAGAGGATTTAGATTTAGAGGAAAAACTCGTACTTTTAAAAGTGGAATTGTTATTTCTGGATTTCAGAGGCAGATTTCAATGACTGTTTTTGAATTTTGCTAGATGATAAGGATACTTAAGGATACAAAGTAATTCAACTAGAGCTATATTTTGAGCGTTCTCTCGGACGAACTACATATTTCTTCAATATTCCTTTGAAACACTAATTTGGGAGATGTATTTAACAAAGAAAAACTCAAAGGGCGATGGAATAGTTTTAATTCTAAAGATAGAGATGTGGCTTGTACCTGATTGTATTTCGAACTTCTTGGCCTTCAAATGGGATAATATATCTCTTATTGACTTACCTTCAATGTTTCTTCATTCAATATTCAGGATTTTTTGAGGGGAGGAGAAAGGAAGAGAAGAAGGGAGGGAGGGAGGAAAAGAGAGAGAGAGAGAGAGAGAGAGAGAGAGAGAGAGAGAGAGAGAGAGAGAGAGAGAGAGAGAGAGAGAGAGAGAGAGAGAGAGAGAAAGTGAGTGTTATGCTACAAGTATCTAGGAACCACCGAATTTTAAAATAATGACTTATTAGAATCTTCTACTGGACAGAGATCCAGGTGATAGAAGTTTCACGTAGGATTGAAATCATTCTTAGGTGGATAAACCCTCGTTATTATCTCATAATAAGAACTTAATAATGCTCTATCCACCTAGCTAATCTAAGTTGGCCTCCATCTTTTTCATTAGGTTAATTCATGCCCATTTCTAATTTAAGTTGTTTGGAAATAGGAAATTAGAGGAATGAAACCAGCAGCATTTTTATTTTTTTACTAAAAATGCAATGCTTGGATTTTCGATCTATTCAGCCATTGTAATCTAGAAAAACTCTGAGAAAGAAAAGAACAATGAGAGCCAAAAAGGACATCAGATATCAAATAAAACATACACATCAAAACCACGCAAAAAAATATTTTTAAGCCATTTAAAATGTAATGTTTTTGTTTCTTGAAGCCAGATGATTATTGGATTGGGAAAGTTAAGCTAATTATTTCCAGATAGGAAAAATAAAACAAAACAAAACTGAAACTATAGTTGGAGAAGGACAGCTCCTTGGTTCAGATTTGAAAGGTAAAAGGAAAGTTGTTGAGCAGAGAAGGAAGACAAGTCCAAGAAGTCCGTGTGTTTGATGTGCAGCTGTACGAGTCTACTTAACAGAGACCGAAGCTCTCTAGCTTTTCTTCTGTCTTCTGCAATCACACTCATTTTCCACATCTTTCCTTCCTTCCGCCTCCTTATTTTCATTGTCCGAACATTGTTACCCCCTTCTCATCTCTAAGTTACCGTTTTTGTTTTTCCATTGACTCCTTTCTCTTTTGCTCTCACTAAATCCTCTTCCCCCTACACATCCCTATTCTTCCCATCACCAGTCCTTTCCCCCTTCTTGGCCCCCTGGTTGGGGACTCAGGTCCTCAGCGCTGCACGCGAACCGCACGCGCTCACAACAAAAGCCCCTTTCACGGCTCACTGACCCCATGCAATGTCCCAAATCTGTTTCCCTCTTAGGTCTCCCTTTCAGCTCATCTGCTGGTGAACTAGGGCCTGACCGTTACTGCAGCAGCAGGAGCAGCGGGAATGTCCAGCCGCCGGGGAAAAGTAGGGAGGGGGAAGGGGAAATGATCTGTTGGGAGAACTATGTGGAAACCATCTACGTGAGTGTAAAATTAGGAGACTAAGAGATGGCCCAAGTCCAGAGGATCAAAGGCTAAAGGATTGGGAGAGGAATTCTGTGCCTGGGTATCTCCCCAAATGACCTATTTCTCTGGGAAGCAGAAGTGAACTGTTCTTATTAGTGAAAGGTTCAAGTGTCGTTGAATAGTTTCTCCCTCTCTCCAATCCCTTTCCGTATCTCCCTCCATCCCCACCACATTTTTCCCTTTCAGAAAAGCTGCAGCGAAGGAGGACCATCGGATCCCAGAATATGAAAGACAAGTGGATTTGAAGGGATAGGATAAGGGACCGGAAGATTGGGGTCAAAAGAAGCAAACATAATAGGCTTGAGGGAAAGAGCTTCAATCGTGGCCCTTAGGGTTCTAAAGGTCCTATTTAAGTTATTCTTTTAATAGTTAGTCTTCAGGCTAAAAAAAAAAAAAAATCGCTTTCTTGGAGTAAGACAACAAGCCCTTAGCGCTGGGGACCCAGTGAGAATCTGTATCTCCAGAGAAGAGCCGAGCTTTGACTCCTATTGAGGCTAAGAGGCTTGTAGTTGCTCAAACCTGATCTGGAAGTAACGGAAACGCTATTAAAATGCCTCGCAGTTGTCCAGAGTGCAAAATCCGTCCGATGCAAATCTCTTGGGCTTGCGGCATTATCTTAATTAAGATAATTGATTCATATTGCACCTGCGAGATCGACGGGGAAAAAATGAATCCCTCCCCCCTTTCCCTCCAAATAGCTTAAAGCTATTGGAGAGAGTAAGCCTTGGTTGTAATTTGGTGAATGATTTAGTACAGTATTTCCACAGCTCTGCTTGTATGGGTCTCTTTTATTTGTTATTTACGTTTTCCTGGCCTTAACCCCAGCCTCCCTCCCCCGCCCCCTGAAATTAATGAGGCCTTTGGCACTTCATGTATTCTTGCTTCTATTTCTTTCCATACTGGCATGTCTCATTTTAAAAACAAAACAAACAGGAAAAAGCCTTTACAAATTAAAGTCAGTATATCTCGGAAGATTATGGCAAATTAAGTTTGTCTGTGAGATTACCGAACGGCTTTTCTGCCTCAGATGCTCGCTGAAGGGCTCTGTCCCTATGTGTATAGTGAATGGCATGTTTGACCAGAGTTCGCACACCTGTTTAAGGGCAGCCTCGGTAACATATTGTAGTCCAAAGGGGAGTACATAACCAGGTAACTGGCAAGGATTAAATTATTACCAGCCTTCTCTTTTTTAACAACCCCTTTACGTCTCCCTTCCTCAAAAAAAAAAAAAAAAAAAAAAAAAAAAAAAAAAAAAAAAAAAAAAAAATTGGAGAGAATTAAGGAAGTTGTCTTCAGAACAATAGATCCTCAAAAATGATTGAGGATGGGGGGAGGAACGGTGGGGTTCTAGGTAAGCTATAAAGGAGAGTAGGAACTACAGAGGAAGTTAGATTTAGAGTTAGAGTGGAAAAAAACAGAAGGGAAAATGTCCTCAGCACCGTGGACAATTCCCGGTCTTCTCCCCGCACTTACCTTCATTTTTCATCCTCAAACAAAAACACATTTATCATGATTCTTCTTTCCTTCATTTTCTCCCCTCCTTCCTCTCTTCTAAAAGTATTTCTTTGCAAAAAGTTACTTTTACTTGAGCTTTTTTTTTCCCCTTAAATTTTAGGACTTTAATCAGGATGTCTTGTAACCTATATTGTAAGCCTATTCTTTTTGAAAATAGTTTTATAGTTTTAAAGTTTGAGAAAGAGAGGGGGGGGAGGGAGGGAAGGAGAGAGAGAGAGAGAGAGAGAGAGAGAGAGAGAGAGAGAGAGAGAGAGAGAGAGAGAGAGAGAGAGAGAGAGAGAGAGAGAGAGAGAGAGAAGAAAAAATAGATTCCACCTGATGAAGCTGAAATATAGTTGAGAATTTCCAAAATAATTATGGAATCTGATTAGTGAAAAAAAAAAAACTTTTTCTTTCTCCTTCAAGAACAAATTTTTTTTCTGGCTTTTAAAGCTAAAAGAAAATAAATCATTTTACTTGAAAGTTCTCTGGTTATCTGAATGAGAAAAGCATATCTTGGAGTGTTTAAAGTGATGTTCTTTATGCTAGTTATGAAAATAATGTCACTCCCTTTTCCTTCTACAATTGCAACCCAATATAATAATTTAATTTTGTAAACAATTTCTATTGAGTTAATGGAAAATAAATCAGATGAAATTAAGTGATTCAATAGCTAAGAGACATGTTTTTTGAATTTTTGAATTACATAATTACTAAACCATATGAGATTTTAAAATATTACATTTAATTTTAAAAACAAATCTATCTTAAAGCTTTGATAGAAAGATCACTGTGAATCATAACTATTAATGGAGAGAGGGAATAAGAGCTTTTCCAGTGGCTCTCCTTTGTATTGGTGGTAGTTTTCCCCACTTACTGAGGTTTAAAAACAACTATTAATAGGAACTAGAATTTTTAATCAGGTTTGATTTAAGTTGTTATAAGTGGAAAATCTAATTAATTTTGATCTATATATATAGTTTTCAGTTCCCACCTTCTTTAAGTTAAGTATTCTGTTTTCTCTTTTTATAAATGCATTTCCATTTGAATTAAATATTGATAATTTGACCTTTTAGTGTCTTTAACTAATCAAAAGGGAAAAATTCCAAATGTAGATCTAGTGCTTGGCCCTGGTGGGTCTTTCCGCTTGAATAGGCACTGAGATTAAACGAGTCAACTTCCTTTTTCATTGCACTCTCCTTGCACTAATTGCTTATGCAAAAAATGCAGATTTGTATTAATTAGTAACTCCACTGATTAGTTCGGTGGTATTTTCACGTAATAAATCATGCTGCAGACATGCTTTTTGGCACATTACCCAGTGGTGGCTCAGGCTGCAATAAGGTTTTCATATTAAAATAAAATCTCTGACTAAATCTACCTTTGCAATGCAGGTACCATGTGGAACCACCTGCTGTATGCACCTGCTACAGGGAAATTGCTTTCTCTGGGTGTCAAGTCTCTTTTTGAGCCTACAGGGGGATAATCTTATTATAAAGTAAGGCATTATTGCATATAAAAAGTACAGAAATCAATGAATAAGTAAAATTCAAAAATACATATAGACACTCTAAGATTTATACATTTTATACATTAGATTTCTTGTAGCTGACTGATTGTATGGCATTAGTAAAAATTACAAAATATATACCTATTTGTAACAATTATAAAAACACTGATCTGTTTACTGTGATGGATTTTCTATGAATCTCTTATACTTCTGTGTAAATTAGTTTTTATATTGAGATTATTACGCTCAGCCATTTCATTAGGGAAAAAAAAATCATTTGGATCATGCTATATAGTTTAGAATTCTAAAGTTTCCTTTTGTGATTTGTTTTCACTGAATGTTTTTATATTGAGTTTAATTTAATGGCTGAACTTCAGTAAAGACCTAAAGAGTTTTTGGGAAAGGATTAGGGTGTTGTAATAGTAAAAGGATGGTTATGTGGAAAAGGGGGCCTTGAAATCAGAATTATAGGATCTAGGCCATAGTACTGATTTTTTTTACCTGCTCCTTAGATATCTTATCTTCAGCAACTTGTAGTGGTAATGAAACTGAATTTAGAATTATAGGACATGGCTTCCACTCCAAATTCTGCTATTTGCCACCTGTGTCAAGTTTCTTCACCTCTGTTGGCCTAATTTTTCACACCCATAAAATAAGAAGCTTGGTTCTCAAAGGTTTCTTCTAAGGTTAATATTTATCTTCTAAATGAAATTAGCCATACTCACAATAAAGGCTTTTTCACTTTGTACATCTCATTTGACCACTACAACAAGCCTGCAAGGTAGGTAATAAAGTTATAATTATGCCCATTTTGCAGATAAGGAATTTCAGGCTTAAGTAATTAATCAAGTGAACTTCTAAGACTTAACTCTTGAACTTGAACAGACTTCTAGTACCAAGTCTAGGACTTTTTCTGTCATACCCTTCTGTTTTCAGTTAATATACTTGTAGGATAAAGGAAAAGTAAATCCAGGTATAGACACTGGTAGAGATTTCAACACATTGGGAGATTAATATACTCTTTTTACTCTAAGTTGTTATGTCCAAGCATTGAAACTACTTCTACAAAGAAGAGGGATTTTTTATGATCTGAAAATCTCAGAAT